>NC_134568.1:72246258-72526258 GCF_050947875.1 Dermacentor variabilis
CAGTGATTTATATACCACAGTACGTTCCATCAAATCTTGTTGTCAAAGCTGCATCGGTATTGCTGTTCTCTTATCTTCTGAAGCAATATTTCAAATGATCACAAAAAGGAGAAGCCTGTAAAGGCGGTAGCTTGCGACACATCTCGTATAAGTGTACATCTAGTTGCGTCTATGATCAGTCGTACACACGAGCGCAAATACATGAATGGCTGAAATTTCGTCTCTTTAAGAAACAGTATCACTATAATAGAGCATACTTTACCACTCACATGGACTTCCACGTTTCAGGGGTCTTAGGTCATCCCCGTATATAGCGCACAGTTCTTGGTATTGTATTATCCTGGTGGTATTTCGACGTCATCACGCCCACTAAAAACTTTGTATTGTCATTTATATGAATTAATTTTTCATCAAAACAAGCTTCACACCCTAGCTGCAACCGCAAAAGTGGCTTGATTAACAGCCTTTACGAACGCTGGCTCGTTACGTACAATAACACACTGGCCTGGGCGCAGCTTCGTCTTCTGGTTGCTGTACTCCTCGCGGGAGCTGTGTCTGCTGCTGCGGAGACAAAAAAGAAAAACGACAAGAAGGATGACGGCAAAATAGAGGGCCGTGGACTGCTTCATCCCGGCGCCGGCGCAGTAGTCTTTCCTGCCTTCCCTGGAGTGTGCCCACCGTGCCCTTGCGGCTACGGCGGTGCGGTTGGTGGTATAGGAGGTGGCTACGGAGGCGGCTATGGCGCAGGAGCCGGTGGAGTAGGAGGTGGCTATGGAGCTGGCTATGGCGCAGGAGCCGGTGGAGTCGGAGGTGGCTACCGCGGAGCTGCCGGTGGAGTAGCCGGCGGCTACGGCGGAGCTGGTGGTGGAGCTGCGGGTGGAGTAGGAGGCGGCTACGGTGGTGCTGGCGGTGGAGCAGCCGGCGGAGCAGCAGGCGGCTACGGCGGAGCTGCCGGTGGTGCTGCCGGCGGAGTAGGTGCCGGCGGAGTAGCAGGTGGCTACGGAGCCAGTGGAGCTACCGGTGGAGTGGGTGGCGGTCGCGGTGTGGCCGGGGGTGTTGGAGGCCCCGGTCTCGTTGGGGGAGGGCCCGGCGTGGTGGGTGGCCCTGGAGTTGTTGGTGGAGCGGCGGCCGTCTCTGGTTTCAAGGGTGGTGCCGGATTCAAGGGTGGTGCCGCAGGTCAGCAGGCTGGCCAAGGCAGCTTCGCCTATAACGTCGGAGGGTCGGACAAGATGGAGTACGGCCACAGCAGCTCTTATGGTGACTCCAAGAGCTTCGGCATGAGCTCCAGTGAAGGCTTTAACAGGGCCCAGGGACAAGGTAGCCAAGGAGGTGCCTTTAAATCGCACGCTGCGGGAGCTGGCGGAGCGGTGGCAAGTGCCGGCGCCAAGGTTGTCGGCTAAGATTACATCCTTTGCAGTTGCGCATAGGTATCTATGTTCTTTGGTTTTGCATCACGTATAGAACACATTGATGCCCCAGGTGCTACTTCGTGGAAGTGCTAATATATCAACCAATGTTCTAGCATTAAAAGACATATGGTAACAGACATGTGTCCATGACCAGTTAAAAGACATATAGCCTATAAAAGACAGGTAACCTATAAGAAATAGAATACACCCCAAATTCATTGTGAAAAAAATATTTTAAGCACACATCATGTGACCTTAGAATATAAGTACCAAATTCTGTTAATTACGACAAGCACAAAGAAAAACAAAAGAAGCATTAACATGAACAGGGCAGTAGTAAAAAATTATGCCAATTATACATCTTCCAAACAACAGCACAAAATGAAATGAAAGAGCAAGACCTACATTATTAGAAATACAAAGTAAACAGAAACAACACAAACGTGATATAATAATACATGCATCATGTCAAGCAGTAGTTGAGGAGAACAGATTGCAAAACCTATCGGGATCAATGCCAGTAGCAACACGTGGAGGCACAGCATTCCAGTCAGTTATGGTGCGTGGTATGAGAGGATGTGCGTAGTTAAGTGTACGACATGACAAGCGCTGAACTTTGAACAGATGGTCCCGTCGGTCAAGGATGGAAGAAGGTAAACGAAAAAAGTCATTATGAAGTGTTGAGTGATGATACAGCTTGTGAAAAAGCGATGGACGTGCAGCTTTTCGGCGGTGACGTAGTTCTGGCAGGCCTGCGCTTTTCTTTAACGTTGTGAAGCTGGTATGACCTGAGTAATCTAGTAAATCAAACAAACTGCGCGGTTCTGCAATTATTCAATGTTATTTATTAAATATGCTTGATGATGGTCATAAACAGCCGAAGCGTATTCAATCGGAGGTGAGAACCAGCATTCAAGTTATGTTTTAGGAGACCTAATGACCTATTAGCGGATGCATGAATAAGCTTAATATGGTTGTTCCACGTTAGGTCTGAATGAACGTGAAGACCCATGTACTTATATGTAGTTACCAATTCGACTGTAGCATTATTTAAGATATACGCGGCTTCGGTTCGAGACTGCCGGTTAGTAAAAGACAGAAATTTTGTTTTCGAAAGGTTAAGTTGCATGAGCCAGGCAAAGCACCATGCTATTACTGAATCGTTGTTAGATTGTACGGTTAAGCGGTCATCGTTAGAATGAATTTTGCGGTAAATTACACAATAGTCAGCGAAAAGTCTGATAAGCAGTGTTCATTTGCGTAATAACCGATTGTGAGGTACCGTAGGGAAAGCTTTGGAAAAATCCAGAAATACAGAGTGGACTTGAATACCAGCATCAACAGATGAATGCACATCGGGAAATGAATCCAGCAAGTTGCGTTTCGCACGAGTAGCCTTTACGGTAGCCATTTTGGTATTTAAAGATGATTTTGTGTTCTTCTAAACAGTTAATCAATTGTGGATGAATCACGTGTTCAAGGAGTTTAAAACTGGTCTAGTTAGTGAAATGGATCGATAATTGAGCGGTGATGAACGATCGCCAGATTTGAATATTGGTACAACCTTGTTCATCCGCCAGTCATGTGGAACTGAACCAGATGAAAGAGACTGCGTAAAAATTGCAGACAAGATCCGATAAATACCTTCAAATGAGTTCTTGAGTATTGTGTTATTAAAACCAAGGTGATCAAACGCTGATGAGGGTCTAAGTTTCCTTAGTTTCCATAAGATACCCTTCTCATTAGTAATTATTTCGGATTGGAGGTATTAGAATAAGGCATAGTAATAGGAGCTACAGAGCCCTCTTCTGAGAAAAAAATTGCTGTGAATGCGTTATTGAGAATTTGGGCGCATTGACCAACATGAGCACTGCCTCCGTCAGCACTGGTTAAACTAACGGCTGGATTATTCGAAGAGTTTATTGTCCGCATTTATGTCATTATCTCTGCTCAGTAGACATGTCATGATTTCAACCATTATTTCGACGATTCTAATGTCAACTTAGAATGTAGATTTCTATTGACATTCCAACTCGATAATTAAACGTTAATTACAAAAAACTAGCTAACAGAGCATCTTTCGCGTTTACCAATCCATTTTCAATGCTGGCCACTGCTGTGAGTTATGGACACCTGAAATCATATTTATAATATTTGTAGAGCCATCAGTGTTACATTGACTAATCTGGTTAGCGGGGCGCACGCTCAAATTTGCAAGCAAGTTTTTTTTTAAGTTGACTAGTCGTATTCCTTTTCATCGCATTGTGAACACGTCATGTTGCAATTAGCTTTTTCTCGAAGCAATATTTTCAGTGAAAAATACGTAACTGGAATTAAGCTGCACAAAATTGAAAAAAAAAGAGCTATGGTGTTGGGCTGCCGAGCACGAGGTCGCGGGATGGAATCCCGGCCACGGCGGCCGCATTTCGATGGGGGCGAAATGCGAAAACACCTCTGTACTTAGATTTAGGTGCACGTTAAAGAACCACAGGTGGTCTAAATTTCCGGAGTCCCTCACTACAGTGTGCCTCATAATCAGAACGTAGTTTTGGCACGTAAAACCCCATACTTTAATTTTAATTAAAGAAAGCAACAAAAAATCAGCACTGAATAACCCATGTATGCAATAAGGCTTAAAATGAATATGATATTGATAACTGAAAATGAACTAGACACTTGGAAGACACGTTTAGAAGTCTTCCTGCACTGAATCACCTCCAAAAATTGGGCTTCATATACATATACTGATTATCTCCCTGTTTTCATTCTTTTCCTACCCAGGATTGAAGATCCAAGGCGTCCTAAGGCTTGTACCGGTGAACCAGGGCCATCCTACATTTACCTCTACAGCCAACTTCCTTCAACACTGTACAGAGCATATTCATCAACTATAATGTAAAAAGACGTCAAATTCCACTTAAGTGTAATAATTACGTGCTACCTGTTTCCAATGAAATAAAATACAGTAATGAAACATTTCCCACTGTAATTCTTTTAAGGCACACATGCAAGGGGATGTTTTAAAATATTTGACGCTCGTACACATGGTACGCATGGTAATATGGTTATATTTTATTTATTTACAAATACTGCTGGCTCAGTTTCTGAGACATAGCAGGAGTGAGTACAGAGTAATAAAAAAATACATTTACAAATACTTTTAACAAAATTCACCAGAATACAAGAAAACATTAACAGAATGCATAATTACGCAATTCATTTTCAAAATACTCAGTACCGAGTCTGCGCAGAGACCCATCAAGCTTATTCCATAAATCCACCGTCCGCGGAAAGAAGGAAAACTTAAAAGAGTCAAGATTCGACCTGAAGGGCACAATGTTCAGGGGATCAGATCGAGTACAGCGTGCAGAAGCTGCAACAAATGAAATCGGCGCCAGAACACTCAAGCCGGTGTGAACTATCTTATGAAGAAGGATAACGCGATCAGAAGTACGCCGATGTTCGAGAGATTGCAGCGTTAAAACGTGCGCATGCGAAGTAGGCGAGAATTGCCGGTCATAGCGACAAAAAATAAACCTGATTGCTTTTTTTTGGACAGATTCTAACATAGCTATGTCGTGCTTGAGGTGAGGTGACCAAACAACCGATGCATATTCTAGTATGGGCCTGACTAAAGTTTTATATGCAGTCAATTTGCATTCTCTTGTTGAGTTGCTTAACGTGCGTTGGAGATACCAATGTTTTCGACGAGCCTTATTGCAGATTATTTCGACATGCTTGCGCCATTTTAAATTTGATGTTAGAGTTACACCGAGGTACTTAAACTCCGTAACATGTATTAGACTGACTCCGTCATTAGTATAAGTAAAAGAAAGGGGCTGTTTCTTGTTTGAAAAGGTCATAGCTACAGTTTTTTTAAGTTAATAGACATTTGCCAGGTTTCACTCCAGTTACAAAACAATGGAAAAACGTTATTTAGCGCAACCTGATCATGAGCATCAGAGATGATGTTGTAGATAGCGCAGTCGTCTGCATACATTCTAAGTTTACCTTGAGTATCGCCAATGATTTCTGCTACGTCATTTATGAAAATAAGGAACAAAAGCGGCTCCAGCACCGAGCCTTGCGGCACCCCAGATGTAATCTGTACCTCTGACGACTTCGCACGGTTAAGCGTAGCAAATTGAGAGCGCGACCGTAAGTAATCAGCTATCCAATCAACCAGCTTGCTGTCACCAAAAAAATGTACGAAGTTTAACTAAAAGCTTATCATGGCAAACCAAATCGAAGGCTTAAGAATAGTCAATAAATATGGCATCAAGCTGTCCTCGGCTGTTAAGGGAAGAAGCAATGTCGCGTGTAAATTCAAGCAACTGCGTAACAGTAGAATAGCCAGCACGAAAACCGTGATGCGATAGGGAAAGAATATTGTTTGCATTTAGATATTCCACAATGTGCTTGTGAATAATGTGCTCCAAGAGTTTAGAGCTGGTGGAAAGTAAAGATATTGGCCTATAATTTGGTATTATTTGTTTGTTTCCGGACTTGAATACGGGCACGACGTTAGCCAATTTCCACAGCCGGGGAACTGTTGTAGAGCCTATTGATTTTTTAAATATTATAGTCATATAGTTTGCGCACCATTCAGAGTACCTCTTTAGGAACATATTTGGAATGCCGTCTGGGCCTGCGCTTTTCGTTACATCAAGTTTTAATATCAGGTTATGTACTCCGGAGGAGGTAACATCAAGATTTGGAAGAGAGGACAGATTTCGGCACACAGAAAATGGTGGATTGGTGCCATTATCGGTAGAAAAAACAGATTTGAAGAAGTTTTTGAAGGCATTGGCTATAGTTTCAGATTGGGAGCAGGATTGGTCATTAAGAATAAAGGAAGAAGGTACAGAAGATGCAGGACTAATCGATCTCCAGAACCTAGATGGATTTTTTTCATAAATGTAGCCAATGTATTATTAAAGTAAAAGCTCTTAGCCTCTTGCATTTTCGCTCTTAATTTAGATTTCAACGTGTTGAATAAAGAAGTATTGTTCTTACACTCCGAATGGCTTTGCTTACGTAGCCGCTTATTGCGACGAGTGAGCTGAATTATTTCTCTATTATACCAAGGGTGTCTTTGGTTCCGTTTAATACATCTTTGGGGCACGTACTTTAACAGGCATTCATGGACAATGTCACAAAATTTAAGGAGCAGCGTGTCCACATTGCAAAGTTCACTACAGCATTGAAAGTCATCAAAAGTTCAGGCTAAAGTGTCAAGTACGGAAGTATCGTCAGCTTCAGAAAAGTCAAAAACGGTTGTGAATTCAGGTCTTAGTCGAGGGCACACTAATTTCAAGGCAATTTCAACAGCTTTATGGTCAGATAAGCCTTCGGCGACTTCACATTTAACTCCCTGCGATAAGAGTGGTTGGTTTACAAATATAAGGTCTAATATTGAGTTTTCGCGCGCTACAAAATCCACAAGTTGAGTTAACCCAAATGAAATAACCAGGTCCATCAGGGAAGCGCAAAGCGCTCTATCACGGCCAGTTGGGGTAAGTGTGCTCCAGTTATTGCATGGGAGATTGAAATCCCCAGCTAACAATAATTTGCAACCACACAACTTGTTACTAATAAGGTACTCATTGACAGCAGGAAAAATATCGTCGGAGTTCGGAGGGCGATAAATAACACCAACAACTATTGCAATACCTCTACTGTATACTTTGCACCAAATAGCCGCAATGCCAGGAAGTTAAGGTAATAAAGAAAATTGAAGACTTGTTTTAATGAGAATTGCCACAACACCACCACGGCCAACACGCCTGTCCTTCCGAAGAAGTGCATAACCAGGAGGCAAGATTTCGATATCAATAACAGATTCATTTAACCAAGTCTCAGTAAGACAGACAATTGTTGGGCTGTGGCTTTCCACCAAACAATTGAGAGCTTCATCTTTGTTGAATACACTCCTCGCATTTACATTGAGGACGCTTATATTCTGATCGCAGCGTCAGTCAACACGAGCCGAAGCAGTATTAGCCGAAGCTGTATTCTTGCCAGTCGCTTTTGCAGAAGCCAATTTCACGGGACCCGAAGGCACAGAGGCTGACACCGTTGAAGGCGAACGCCCTGAAGCCTAAAAATGATATTCTTATCAGTGTCCCACATGTAACGAACACCGTCAATCGTGAGTGTGTCGTGTTTAAGTCTAAATTTACCAGCATTCTTGCGCATATCTTGCGAGTTCTGCCACAGCGCTCTACGTGCCATCCGTACCCGTGCAGAGTAGTCCTCGTTTATATATATATTAGTTCCCTTAAGTTTCCGGGCGTTGTTCAAGATAGCAGCCTTTGTTCTGAAATCCAGTAATTTAATGATTACCGGCCGAGGTTAATCCTTTCTTTCAGCTCCAAGCCTGTGGCAACGCTCTATGTCGTCGCATTTTACACCGAGTTTAACTGAGACGAGTTCCAATACAGATTTAAGCAGATCATCAGCCGACTCGGAAGGCTTTTCACGCAAGCCATGAATAACCAAATTCTTTTTACGGAGCCAATTTTCTAACTCATCGTTCTGGCGATCTAGCTTGCCTACTAGTTTTTGAAGCGCACCGACGGTGTGCTCCAGTTTGCTTACACGTGGTGCTATGTTTGACATAGTCGCCGCCATTTCCTCAACATTCTTTAGACGGCTATCAAATGACGCAACCGTTTCAGATAGGCTAGCTATATCTTGGCTAATGCGGGCCTGCCCAGCCAGCAGTTGCGACAGTATTTCGTCCACGTTTGGACCAGATTGGTCTCAACGTCACCGCAAAGCAACCGCAATGACATTTTTAGGCAATGCACCAACTGTATCAAAACGGCAGCATAATTCAGAGGGTCCGGTAGCAGCAGCAAACAACGGTTATCACTTGTGTAACATTTATAATTGTATGTTACCTGCAAGATGAAACTGACGTGCTGGCAACTGGCGTGTGGCATGACGTGTGCGGTAGAGATGGTTGTTCAAAGGCACACTAATGGACGGAAAATCCATCTCCCGAACAGCAGCGCATCCCTGCGCAGGCGCAGATCGAACACCACTGTCGGTTTGGGCGCTGCTCAATCGCGGTAGGAGCCTGTGCGGCGTGTCGCTTGCAGAATCTGGCAGCAGAACATCGCGACTACTGGTGATAGCGGCAATGTGCAAGATGAAACAGACGTGCTTGAAACTGGCGTTCGCCATGCCGCCACCGGATCCATGGTAACACATGGTACACATGGTAACATGGCATGCATGGTATAACTACTCTGAACGTGTTTAAAAGATACCTTGTTGTTTTAAGTGATAAGCCGTTAAAATCATGGGCTTTTAGAATAATACATTTAGAAAATCAAGGCTGTAAAACAAAGTCCGAGTTTCGCCGACAAGGTGGAGCGTTGATTGAGAAATGAAATCATTAAATAGCTCTACGAAGTGAGAATAGTAGCTTTATCGGCTGTACAAATTGCAGTAATAACGCGCTTAGTAACTAAATTAACAAGCGTGGTGCCGTGCACTCACTGGCAAACCTGAACCGACTTCATTCAATCGCTCTGGCCACTCGCTGTCAGAACGCTGGCGTGATGAAGAGTGGCAGCAGCGGCGAGCGAAACGCTTCGTGCTTGCTTTGAAGTTTCGACGCGTCTTCGAAACTTGAAATTACGCGTTCTCCAACACTAGGTACTCGAGAACATAGCGCACACGAAGCCACAAGCCATCTCGGCTCTTGTAGCCGAGATGGCTTGTGGCATCGATAGATAGGCTTGGTTAGATAGCTTCGTTAGATAGGCCGCGCGTGGCCGCCGCGAGCAGCGCGGACGTGATAGCCTGATCTTCTGCTACGCTTCGTCCGCATTGGAGCCCGCTAATATCTCCCCTCCCCTTGAGGCACAGCTCTGGGCGAGCGGGAAGACCATCAGGCCGCCATCCTTCTCGGCTCAACCCCTCTCGCGTTTTCTTGCCTGTCATAGCCAACGCTCACCTGCCCATACTATAGAACGCAAAGTCTGGATAACACTTATCGCGATGATCACGTAGTTTCCATATGTTGCTGCCGTTGTTTTATTCCATGTTCCACCCGCCGTGGTGGCTTAGCCAGGGGGGGGACACTCCCCGGTTCCGGTGGCACAGGAAATTGGCGCCATCTCTGTAATGGGCGACGCAAAAATCCCTTTCCCTTGCACGGCCTCGTAGATCGTCGCGCGCACGCGCGCCGATCCAGGTGGCCAAGCCCTTCCCCACGCTCAACTCCTCTCTCTACGCCCTCTCTCGTAATACCCTCTCAACTCCCTCTCCTTCGACTGTCTACCCGCCGGCCCGGCTGCTGCTTAGTCCGCTACGTAACGCTTTATTTTTGTTATCTACTGTCATCGAGATGCGTGCGCTGCTGTGCGTTGACCGACGTGGCTAGTTTCGTCAGTTCTGTGGTCCTCGGTAGCTGTGTGCTTGTGCTCCGCGATGTTTCACCCGTTTCACGACTCGTACCGCTCGTGCATCGTGCAGTGGTGCACAAATACCTCAAAAACAAGTCCTGCAAGGTTGTTCCGGGTGCCTAAAGACAACAGGTGAGCGCTCAGACCCAAGGACATCAGAAGGCGCATGTACACGAATACAGCCCTGTCCATTTGTGTACTCCATGAGGCTCCGGACGTCGTTGCGCCTTGATTGTGCTACACTTGCCTCTTCCCGGTAGAGAAAGCTGACAAATAGATGTTTCTCCTCATTGTCACCTGGTCTGTGACTTGTGTTTTTCTGTGCCAAGTCTCATTCTGCAACTTCAGTAACTTGCCCAGCTTTCCATACCGCCCTCAGTGCTTTTTCTGTGTATCACGTTCTACAAACCGACTAACAGCTGAAAAATTACTGTTAGTGTTTGTGTAATATCTCAGTAACCCCCGATGGGAAAACCACGCGAACAACCTTCATGTGTAGGCATGATACGCTTTTTTTCCCTCTGGAAAGCATGAGCATTGCAAGTGTCCTACATGCAGATTTTTGCAGTGCGTATTTATTATACAAGGGAGAGCCCAGTAGGTACGACTTAGTGCCTTAAGTGACGTAATTTTATTGCTAAGCATTGCATTCGGGTAGAAAGAAAAGTCGTGTTGGCCTGTTTTACCTGGTCTTTGATTGAGGAATAAGCCTTTCTGCGAATGTTTTCTATGTGCTGCTGCAAAAGCCGACTATCTTCTGTTCCCTTGCCACCGTTACTCAGGTTGTGGCCAAGTGCAAAATAATGTGATAATGTGTGTTTCAGTTTTTAGTACAATGTTATTTTTTTCTGCCATGTTTTTTTCAATTTGTTCAGCAGTAATGAACATGTCAAGCATTTCATATACTTTCGTGGAGATTTATAAGTAAGCTTTCTTTTGGTACGGCTGTCAATCAAACAATGTTAGCATTTTATTCTATCTTTCAGGTATTTTGCGTGTCATTGTTTTTGCCATTACTAGTGAGTTTACCCTTTATATAGTTGTCATGACTTGTCATACGCGTCGTCCAATTTTGTGCAATATCTTAGTGCACATATCAGGAGCTCGTCTACATTTAGGTCTTGAGGACGTTATATAAAAAATCTTGTTTTATATGTGTGTACATGAAATGGCCTTCGCGTTTTCTAGCACTTTCTTTTGTTATTTCACCAACTGTGAACTCTTGTCTTTAGTACTCTTGTATATGTCATGCACCTCTCACTTTTGCTCATTTTTTGAGCGTTTATCACACCACGTTGTAAGAAAAATCTCTTTTCGGAAACGAAGTCAATAAAGCGAGACTAAACATCTGTTGTGTTGAAAGTGGAATTTTTTTTATGTCCCGGCACATGCTGGTATAATATAAGTATGGGCAAGACTGCGTGCGTGCCAACGCATAGCCCACGGCGCACCACGCGCAAGCTCGCAAGCAATGCCAATGCGCGGCGTAGCGCACATTGCTTGCGAGCTGGAGCGTGGCGCGCGGTAACAAGCGCGCTATAAAAAAGAAAAAACGCGCCGCTTACGGGTAAAAACAAAAAAAAGTGAGCGGCGTGCGCGGCATGGGGGAAAGGGGGAAAGGGAGTGGAGCGGGTCGGCATAATAAAAACAAAAAGGAAAGAAAAACGTTTGGGAGAGGAGGTGCCGCGCGGCTGCTGTTGCTGTTGCCATGACAACGTAAACAATCATGTGCGCCGCCATTTTGCTTAATGCGTCGCCCATTGGTTAGGGCCGTAACTGAAGGGGACCTTGGCGCTAGCGTCGAAAGAGCGTCTGCTCGAAAACGGCCAATGGGATGTATACGGAGTGTCCCCCCCCTGGCTTAGCCCGCTTAGCGGCTATGGCGTCGCCCTGCTGAGCTCGATGTCCCGAGTTCGATTAAAGCCGCGGCGGCCGCGTCTCGCTGGGGGCGGAATGCAAGGACGCTCTTGTAGTTAGGCATATATGTGCCCGTAAAAGAGCCCCGGCTGCTCATAATTAGTCAGCCAAGCTAGTTAATTGGGTTCGCTTAGCATTGCTAACGTGTAAATGCGATTAAGAGACGTGGACAAAAGAAACAACGAGACACAGGTAGCGCAGGCAAAACTAAATCTGGCGTCCTCCACTGCGGCGTGCCTGGTAATTGTATCATGACTTTAAAACGACAGACATTATTTGTTCGCACGTTTGTACTGTTGTGTTACATATAATTATTTTCTCAGAACGTAAAAGGCTTTTCCTGCGTCTTTTTGTTGGGAATTTTCCTTCCGCTCCATTGAATGTTATCAGTTGCGTTTCATTAATATTTTCTAGCTTTTAATGTTTTAGATAGCAGCTCTTAGGCACTGGTTTCTGAGCTGTGCGTCGGCGTCGTCCCTCTGCGTAATCGAGGGACGTTCACAGCGAAGGATCGATCGAACAGCGAACGTGGAGAGGCCACGGGAGATGGAAGACGGCGATAGAGAAGACAGCGCGACGAGGAACCCGAGGAGACGGGTGCAATGGAACCATGAGGCGGGAAGCAGAGGAGGAGGGTTTGGCGAAAGCGTGAGATGAAAAGCATGGTGCCGAGCAAGGAGGACTCTGCGACGACGACCGCTATACGAGATGGCGACCGAGTAGCGCGCCGTCGCCTGTTCGCCGATGGCATGCGGCGAGCGCATCCACCGATACCATATATGGAAAAATAAAAAGCGCTGCCTGAGAGGATGGCTGTTTGCGGCGGCTGCTGTAAATCGCACCCACATGTCACCCACGCGCTGCCTCTCGTGATCTCCTGATTAACGATGCAGTCGCACACCACTTCGCTCCGTTTGCAGCGTGCCGCACGAGCCAGATTGCCCACTCCAGCCTTTACATCGCTAAATCAAAACACGTATACAGCTGCGCTATACTTTCGCATTAGGGAGTATCGCAATCGTCGGTGAATTCTTTATCATACTCAAATTTTTTGCTCGTTTTTGTTTTCCCTGTACGTTTGCTCTCGTTGTTACTTACATTATCTTGAAGTTGTCCGATTCAATTTCTGTGTTCCTGTACCCCTGCGCCAGTATTCAGATCTTAGGGTTGTTGCTGGGCAAGTTAAATAATCAATTGGTAGATCGACTGATAATTATTATTATTACTATTATTATTAGTAGTAGTATTAATAGTAATAATAAATGCATAAACACCTCCCAGAGAAGCATAGAAGCAGACCAGCAATTGCTTTCCGAGTCTGACACCACGTCCACCCGCTTGAAGAGCAGGAATAAACAAAGGGACGAGCCAGGGCGAACGGGTAGCACATTACATTTGACACAAATGCAGCATGGGCTTTACAGACAAAATCCAAGTGCCGCGGTGGTGGTGATCGTGAGTTTTGTAGTCGTGAGCTGGGTTTAGCCTGGCGATTAAGGCCGGCAATTGGTCCGCCCGAGCATCTCTTATAGAATAGCTGTGGTGTTTGAACACATGTCCATCAGATCAGTCTCTCTTAAGAATGTGATAAGGAGACGGGAAGTTTCTCTGCCGGCTATAATTGGTCCTTCGGGGAACACAAGGTGTTGCAGGCACGTATGCGGAAGGTCCTTTTGTTGCAGATTTTCCAAGAAAGCGCCCCTTCCTTTTAGAATTTTGGGCATGCCCACAGAAAGTGTTAAATGTCTCCTGTCTCGTCGCATGTCGTACTGTTCGGAGAATTTCTTAACAATGTTGCAAAACATATCAAAGAACTCGTCCACACTGCAAATGCCGCTACATTAAAAAAAAAAACCGTCATAGGAGGATGCTAGAATATCAACAATGGAATTGTCATCAGCATGGGAAAAATCATTAACAATCCGAAAATCAGGACTGTTGCGCTCACAAGTGACATCAACTTTCAGCAGAACTTCCTTGTGATCTGACAGGCCTTCTATGATTTGACAGTCATATCCGTTTTGTAGTAACTTCTGGTTAAGGAAAATCAGGTCTAGGATCGAGCTTTCGCGGGTAACGCCACTAACAATCTGTGTCAGATCTAACGACAAAACGAAGTCAATAAGCGAGTCACAAATCGGCCTGTCGCGACCATAAGAAGCCAATGTGCTCCAGTTAATACAAGGGGTATTGAAATCACCAGCAAGGATCAATTTACAGTCGTGAAGCTTGTGTTTTAATATATAATCGCAATAATCTGGAAATATATTTTTTTCAGAATCGGGAGGTCGGTATAAAGCGCCAGCAGCCACCACAAGATCATCTATATATAATTTGCACCATACCGACTCGGTGTTAGGAAAACTCGGTAGCACTACAAAATCAATGGCTTTGTGAATAAATAAAGCTACTCCGCCACCCCTGCCACATAAGCTGTCACATCGCAAAACAGAGTAATTAGGAGGCATGAACTCGCCTTCCATGACGGATTCGTTTAGCCAGGTCTCAGTGACACAGATCAGAGATGGTTGATGGCACTCAATTAGCCAATTGAAGTGAGCTAGCTTGTTCAATAGGCTGCGTGCATTTATGCTCAAAAGGGTTAGGTTGTATCTATCACGAAGTCACTCTGTGCTGCTAGAGGGTATGTTGCTGGAAGCGAATAAGCGACTTTCTAGTGTCACCCCACGAGTAGTGGACGCCGTTTACTATCAGGGTGTCAAAGCTCAATCGAACCTTGTTCGCCTTCTTCCTAAGCTCGACTGAATTATCCGCCAAAGCTTTGCGGATCTGGCGCACACAGAAAGAAAAATCCTCACTGATATGAGCATCTGACCCTTTTAATTTAATAGCATTCTTTAGTATCGAAGTTTTCACTCTGAAATCAAACAACTTAAGTATGATAGGTCTTACCTTCCCAATTTTTTGGGCACCGAGCCTGTGACAGCGCTCAACACAGGTGCATTCTATTTTCAATTTCGTGGAAAAAAGCTTCAGCACAGCGGTAAGTAGTTGCTCAGGGGATTCAGCCGATGGCTCAGGCAGGCCATGATTATTAAAGGGAAGCTGAAACGGTTTTCAATTTCCATGAATTGCTGGGATTGAGAAGAACAGACCTAATAATTTACGGTTCCGAAATTTTTTTCTTCGTTTTGGTAATATAAGGGGCGGAAATCGCTTTCTAAATCATCCCCGCGGACACGCCCCCATCGCTTCCCGGAGCGCCGGGTGAGGTGGTTGCCAGAGGAGAGAACCGGCGAGAGTGACGTCATTCGCGGGGACCGAGCTGCCGGACCGGCGTGCTGGCATGTGCTGGCATGCCTCTTTCTGTCCTGCGCTTTACTGAACGACGCTACGAGAGATCTGCCGCCGCCGCCGCCGCCGCTCACGTTTGTTTTCTTTTGCGATTTTCGTAAACTGTTCTTTCCTTCTGTGCTGCGTGAGTGCCTACAGCCAAGGGCGCCCAACATGCCCTCGTTCTGTGCAGCATTCGGCTGCGCGAACAGAGGCGGGCGAGACGATGTGGTGTTTCACAGGTTCCCGAAGGACAAGAAGCTTGCAGCGCAGTGGGTCCGTGCGGTGAGGAGAGATAAGTTCGCGCCGACGAAATCAACTGTGCTGTGCTCGGATCATTTCCGTGATAGCCGCATAGCCTTACGACAAATGCGGAAACGCGTTGTTGCTAGCGTTGCTATACTGCTTTTCATACATCAGGTGCAACGCTGTGGAGGCTTGAGATACTTATTGCAGTGGCTGCGTTCGCACTTAGTAAAAGTTCGGTGTTTCTTGACCCGATTTTTGAGAAAATTTTCCATATATAATCTCAGTTCTGAACGAAAAAAAAAAGAATTTATCCACAGAAACAATCCGTGTACTTATACGGCGGCTAACACGTTCTCCTAAATCAATTTTCTTTTCGGCATTTTCTAATTGCAGCCTGTCGCGGCAGCTTCAAGTGCATGCTCGAGCGAGCAAACGCCGCTGGCACGCTGCGAGGTATAGACGGAAACGCGCAGTAATAAATTTTGGTGACCGGACTTCGTGCGTAGCTTCCACAGCGTTGCACCTGAGGTATGAAATGGAGTATAGGCTTGCCTAGTGACGTTCGACGTACGGTTGCAGTTATCGTATTTACCACAAGGCAATGCTAAAACTGCCTAATATATTTATGTCAACACTAGCATGGAGCACGTATACCGATTCTTGATAGAGCCACAATCGCAAAGCCGTCGAACCATAGTATGAATATTGCACATATAATACCTCTGGCCATCTCTGGATGTGTGTGATAAGCAACTTCCATGGCTATACCTCGCAGCACTGCATGTGCGCGCTTTGAAACGCGGCAGTTATGTTCGCGATCGTGTATCAACACTAAAAAAACCACGGGACTTTAGACAAGCAGCGGCAAGGTGCTTGACATCGCGGAATTGCACCTGTGTTTACAATCTAATGAGAAGTTAGTGCTTCGGCATTCTTCCAGCAGCAAGTTCCCAGTGACACTTTAGCGCATTTTTTCTCCCGTCATTGGAACGTGCAGCTACATGAAAAAAAAAAAGACATACGTACCAGCTAAGATTTCCAACGCGCGAGACAACATCGTCGTTGCCGCCGTTGCCGCCATCGTTTTCCGTATCGGCTGTCGGTTCGAACATGTACGGCGAAAACACAAGCTGTCCGAGATAGCGACAACATTCCATAATGCTTACAACTCAGCTATGAAGCCAGAACAGAGCAGCGTGCTACGCTCTGAAACGGCGGCGCCGACCGGCGACTGCCGCGAATGATGTCACAGCGGCTCCGACCAATCAAGGGCAACAGCGGCGTTCGCGCGGTGCCCTGACGCGCTGGTGCGCGTTTTCTTGAACAAACAGCCGTTTGCGTTTGTTTCCGCCCTTTTTGAACCAGATATTCGTGTTCAGGGGACTCAAAACGGTAGAATGCCACAGAGAACTCATTTTTTTCGAAAAGTGTTTCAGCTTCCCTTTAAGTTGTTCCGACATGATCGGTTTTCTAAATCATCATTTTTTCTGTCCAGTAGTCTGATGGCTTTCCTAAGGTCGTCGACTGTTTCTTCTAAAGTATGCACACGGTGGTCGACGTTAGCGGTGGCCGACGCCCACGCTATACGACGCGATAGGATCTTCGAGATCCTATCTTCAAATGCATCAATTTTAGCGGTCAGACTTACTAAGTTTTTGCTTATTCGGGTTTGCCCCTCTAGCAGTTCCGTGAGCATACGTTCAGTTTTTGTGTCTGGGCCAGGGTTTGATTCTACATCATCCGACATAATTAGCAAGTTTCTCAAGGAATGTAACAAACAAAAAAGGTACACAAAAGGCACTCTGGGTCCGGCAGCAGCAGAAAACAACGATCGTCACTTCTGAAGCAATGTACAGGGTCTGTCTATTGCTTACCTGCAAGATGAAGCAAGCAAAGTTCAGACAGCCGTTCGCCATGCCGCTACCGGACCCACTGAAGAGCAGAAGCCGCGAGTCTGGCTTTATATCGTCCTGTGACCAGGTTAGCGTTCCAGCAGTAATGTGCCATCCCCAATTTGAACAGCACCGATGAAGATCGTCGTCGTCGATAATCAGGTGCTCATGTGATACGAAATCACACGTACCATTGAAGGTCGAATCCAAGTTCAGACGTGCCAGAATTCCACGCAGTCGACAAAGGGAAAGAGCATAGTTTTCCGGATAGTGGTGGCCTACGCAAGCAGAGATCTGCAAGAAGAAGCAAGCAAAGTTCAGACAGCCGTTCGCCATGCCGCTACCGGACCCACAATTTAATGTCACTCTAAATCATAGCGACAATACTTGTCACGTAATAAATAGCGATGAGAAACGTGCAAACTCAGCATACTCTAATATTGGATGACTTCAATGCAAAAGTGGGGAAATGATAAACTAGAAAAACCAAGATGTATGCACTGAGAGATAAGCAGGGTAACATCAACAGGATATCATCAGAAATCTCGAAGATATAGTAAAAGAAGCGGAAGAATTATATACTGACCGGTACAATACCCAGGGGAGTCAGGATACCTCCATTAGAAACAGTAATGAACAGGATACAGAAACTCCTGCTATAGCTAGCGATGAGGTCAGAAGGGCCTTGCAAGACATGAAACGTGGAAGAGCGGTAGGAGAAGATTGAATAACAGTCGATTTAATCAAAGATAGAGGAGACATAATGCTTGGAAAACTGGCGGCTCTTTATACGAAATGTCTATCGACTGCAAGGGTCCCAGAATACCGGAAGAATGGATATATTATACTAATCCACAAAAAGGGAGACGTTAAAGAATTGAAAAATTATAGGCCCATTAGCTTACTCCCAGTATTATATAAAATATTTACCAAAATATTCTCCAATAGAATAAGGGCAACACTGGACTTTAGTCAACCAAGGGAACAGGCTGGATTCAGGAAGGGATACTCTGCAATCGATCACATCCATGTCATTAATCAGGTTATCGAGGAATCCGCAGAGTACAATAAGCCTCTCTATATAGCTACCATAGATTACGAAAACGCATTTGATTCAGTAGAGATACCCGCAGTCATAGAGACATTGCGAAATCAAGGAGTACAAAAAGCTTACGTAAATAGCCTGGAAAATATCTACAGAGATTCCACAGCCACCTTAATCCTACACAAGAAAAGTTGGAAGATACCTATAAAGAAAGGGCTCAGCCAAGGAGACACAATCTCTCCAATTCTATTCACTGTGTGCTTGGAAGAAGAATTCAAGCTATTAAACTGGGAAGGTTTAGGAGTAAGGATCGAGGGCGAATATCTCAGCAACCTTCGGTTTGCAGATGACATTGTCCCATTCAGCAACACTGCAGACGAGTTACAACAAATGATTGAGGATCTCAAGAGCGAGGGTGTAAAAGTGAGGTTGAAGATAATTATGCAGAAGACAAAGATAATGTTGTATAGCCGGGCGAGGGTACGAGAGTTCAGGATCGCCACTCAGCTTTTAGAGTCTGTGAAGGAGTACGTTTACCAAGGTAAATTATACACAGGGAACCCTGATCATGAGAAGGAAATTCATAGAAGAATAAAAATGGGTTGGATCGCATACGGCAGACATGGTCAGCTTTGACTGGAAGCTTACCATTATTATTGTAAAGGAAGGTGTAAAATCAGTGCATTGTACCAGTGCTGACATATGGGGCAGAGACTTGGAGACTAACAAAGAAGTTAGAGAACAAGTTAAGGACCGCGCAAAGAGCGATGGAACGAAGATTGCTAGGCATAACGTTAAGAGACAGAAAGGGAGCGGTTTGGATCAGAGAGCAAACGAGTATAGACGATATTCTAACTGACATCAAGAGAGATAAATGGAGCTGGGCAGGTCATGTAATGCCCAAGTTAGATAAGCATTGGACCATTAGAGTTACACAACGGGTACCAACAGAAAAGAAACGCAGTCGAGGACGGCAGAAGACTAGGTGGAGAGATTTAATTGGGAAATTCATGGGCGCTAGTTGGAATCGGTTGGCGCAGGACAGGGGTAACTGGAGATCGCAGGGAGAGGCCTTCGTCCGGCAGTGGACATAAAACAGGCTGGTGATGATGATGATGAATAAATAGGTGCAGATTATTGAACCAAACTGCTTCGAGATTACTGCGTGTTTTGAATCCGGAGTTTCAATGTAGATGACTCTGCCCGTAGTCATAACTGGTACTCGAATTAAAAATCAACTTACAAAGTAACGTGTAGGAGGGAAATTACAGTGAAACGTAGACTGGACTCTGTTGGTACCACGCGATGCTGTTGAGAACCCCGCATTTCGCAACGGCAACTTGCTAATGGCAGTCACGGTAGAAGCAGTGCATCTCCGGAGGGAATGACGAAAGGTATGAAAAAGTAAAAGCAAAATCATACTTTTTCGCTTGATTTTGGGCCCATGCCATGGCAGAGTGAAAGGTAATGAGCCACGCAAATTCCTCTTAACGGAATAGCCGCACGCACAAGACGGGTTTTAGGTGCATGACAGTTCTCACGAAAAGAGTACATTCTAATCACTAAATCTACGGCACAATATATATTCAGAGCAATCATTTTTTTTTTATTTTGCAATGGGGTCGCCATGTGCATGGCGTTTACGCAATTCATCCCCAAAGTTTTTACGGGCATAGATTCAACAGGCAGCTAAAAGGACGAGACCCACCTTCCAAGGCGTCTTGGGGGGAATCGCGCTAGTTTGATTGCAAAGTTATATACTTGAAAGCCAACTTTGACGACGGCTATTTTGGCTTGCACGCACGTTATCCGAAGCTTCCAAATGAAGCCGGCGATAATGATTACTTTAGGCTCTGTACTGCAAGCATACATGTTAAAGTTAGTAATTGTGATGTTAATTACGGTATTTCAAGAAGGTACGAAATATCTTTTTGGTAATTATCAGACGACTTAACAAATACCTGGCCTATAAGCATAACTTGCACAGATGGAGACTCGGCCGAAGCTTCTTTCTTTTCATCTCTTTGCTGGTAACGCCCGCGGCATTACCAGTCAGGCCGCCGAATGCAAACACAAGGTTGCCCACACAATACAGTATTTAAACTATGCGCTATGAAGGAGAAGAAATGTGGGTTGTTCAAATTTCAATCCGATTTTCGTTTCAGCGACGATTGCATTTCACACACGCACACACGTGCACACACACGCACGCATATGCACGTAAGCACGCACGTACACACCTACGCACAGAAACTCGCGCACACACACGAACACACCACCACCGTGCACCACCACGTAAGCAAGCAAAGCAGTAGCGCTTTCCCACGCGGAAGTCTTGCGTTCGTTAACGCAAATGCCGCAACCTGAGAGAAACGTGGACGTCCGTCGCCGTCTGGTCATGTACAGCATTTTCCATCAACGATAGTACATCAGAAAACGTTGCACCATGCGCTGTTGCCAGTATGAAATAAATACTCTCCACTTCGTGCGAAGCGCGCGGCCCTCAATAAGACATTTGAAATATCTCGTCGCACAGTGACTAATTGCAGTCGGGCACACCGATAAATATCTGGAATGAGAAAGAGTGCAGGTTCTGAGAAGGAAACCAACAAAATGTATTCACTGCTCTTTGCAACCGCTCCCAAAGACTATACACGCAGAGCAGCATTTCGCTATATAAACCCAATAAAACAGTAAACAGCCATAGTTACCCCTTCGTGCAGTGGAAAGATGCACATTTTCGTAAGTACACTTTTAATCTCATTGGCGACGCATCATCGTTATTGTTACGCCGAGTTCTTCGCCATTTATTATTAAATGCGTGCACTTACTAATGATCACCGGTCAATCAATTCAGCGTAGGCGCTTCTGCTCAAAACCTGTTAGTAATTTTCTGACTGAGCATAGATCATGTGATGAGGCCTAGTTATAGGAATCCTACCTTTATAAAACAGGCACATGAGCGTCTGCGACAGCCAGCGCGCATGAAATTAATACCTCGGTTCATCAGTTTCACAGATGTTCTTACCAAAAAAATAAAAATAAAAGATTATCTCCACTTTTCTGAATGGCTGGAAACGTCCCGCATGTTGCAGTCAAATTTTGTATGAGGCACTAATTCACCCCAGGTTCGAATACTGTTCATTTTACTTAGGTTATAGCATGTCTTTCTATCGCGAAAATATCACGCAACTTGCCAGTGTTAGGCCAAGTTACTCATGTAGAAGAATTCAGAATAATTTTCCTTATGTAAGCACAATTCTTCCTGTTGCTTCACTTTAACATTACAGTTCTTTCTAAAAACTCAACAAAAAATATTAACCAGGAGCTCCTACCTTTGTGCGAGACATTTCTTTATATATTCATGTGCTGAGTTGGACAAGAATATTGGTTTGGACCGCTCGTGCTGCACGAATAGGAAAACAGTTTCTTTCAAACGCTCTTTATTTCGCCGGAAAGGAAAATAGCATGAAGCCAAATGTTTCTTTTTTTTTTTGCTATCGCTTTCTATCAGTGGCAACGTTGAGTCCATAATCTTTCAATTCGGTCAGAGCCGCGAAAGCATCGAATGCCCACTGCAGAAAATATGAGCATTCCTAGCTTTGAAATGGTGGCGGCATTCAGAGTATACACATTTTCGCGCTCTTACAGGTCACCTTCATCGCTGCTCTGGCGCTCTGCTCAGCCACCGCCTCGGCTGAGAAAAACGTGGTCAAGAAGAATGGCACAAAGGTTGAAGGGCGCAGCTTTCCCCTTAGCGCCATCAGCGGAATTAGCAGCTGCCCGCCTTGTCCATGAGGTTACGGCAGCGTTGGTGTCAGCGGAGTAGGCCCAGCGATAGGCAGTGGGGCCATTCTGGGCCCCGGTGCAGGTCACGAGCAAGGCGAGAAAGCTGCTGGTCGGTCAGACACAGCTGTTCACACTTCTGGCACTGGTATTGCTGGTGCAGTTTTGCATAACCATGGGCTCGGATCCGGTTGGAACGTTGGACACGGAGCGCCGGTTGTAGCGTCTGGTGCAAGCGTTACTCCCGAGATACGTCACGTTGTTCCAGGCACCGGCAGGGGTCAAGGTCTAGTCACTGGTGGAGGCGCCGGCTGGTTGGGTATTCCCATTGTTAGCGCTCCAGACATCGGAGCTGGCGTCGGGTCTAGTCAAGCCGCAGTAGCTACCGGTCACTCTGGTTCCCAAACTGCCTCTGGATTCGTCAACAAGGCCGGAGGTCATAAGGCAGGCCAAGGAAGCTTCGCCTACAATGTCGGTGACTCAGACAGCAGTTCGCACAGCCACAGAAGTTCATATGGTGACTCCAAGAACTTCGGGAGGAGTGCAAGCGAGGGCTCTAGCGACGCTCAGGGACAAGGAAGCCACGGAAGTGCGTTTAACAAGCAGGCTGCGGGATCCGAATCGTCCAGCCACAGCTCTGGGACCAACACTAAAGTTGTCGGTTGAAAAATTGAGCATTATCTCATTTATAGAAAGTCAGAAAAAACATAGCCAAATAAACCTCCTGCATGACATAATAAATATTTGTGTAAAAAAAAACTTCGAATATTTCTGTACTTTTAGGGAACTTGTGCGCAAGGCAAAGCGGCAGCGACCACCCCGGGCGTACCTGCTTCCGGTATGCTGCTGTTGCTGGCGTTCGAATGGCGCGGTAGGGCAAGAATAGCAACAAAAGAAATGGTGGTTTCATAGTAGATATCCTGAAACGTACCCTCCAAGGTAAATACATACATGTTCTTGAAAGGTTATAGTAGCAGGGCAAGTGGAAACTTTCTCCTTTTAATGTGACCGTGCAGGCTCCTTGACACTCACTAATATCGGTTGTAAATTGCATTGCATATGATTGGAAGCAAGACCCCACTGTGCACTTCACAATCGTTGAGCGCTTTGAACGCTCACGCTTGTATTAAAGTGAAGCTTTCTTGGCCTACCTTCCTAAGCGAGCGTACTCATATATATATATATATATATATATATATATATATATATATATATATATATATATATATATATATATATATATATATATATATATATATATACGTGCGTTTGCTTGGCAATCTCAGATAATGAACAACAGGTCACCTACTAGGCAGAAACCTGGAGGCTTACGAAAAGGGTTCTACTTAAATTGAGGACGGCGCAACGAGTTTTGGAAAGAATAATGATGGGTGTAGCGTTAAGGGGGGATAAGAGAGCAGATTGGCTGAGGGAACAAACGCGAGTTAATGACATGTTAGTTGTAAACAAGAAAAAGAAATGGGCATGGGCAGTGCATGTAATGAGGAGGGAAGATAACCGATGGTCATTGAGGGTTACGGACTAGATTCCAAGAGAAGAGAAGCGTAGCAGGCGAGGGGGGGTGGGAGAATGTTAGGTGGACGGATGAGATTAAGAAGTTTGCAGGGACAACATGGCCGCAATTATCACATGACCGGGATAGTTGGAGAAGTATGGTAGAGGCCTTTGCCCTGAAGTGGGCGTAGCCAGGCTGATCATGATGATGATGATGATGATTATATATACGCAAGTTGTATGTGCGCCGAATACAAGTGCACAGCAGATGGGCTTATGTAACCGCTTTATGCTGCCGAATAAAGTAGCCCCACTAAGTGCAACTCTGTGTCTTTCGTAGTAAAAAAAGTCCGACATAAAACCTGAAGGTATAATGTCGGCTCATAGGTATCTATAAAGAGCACCGACCTGTTAATTCAACATGCTCATATTCAACATAATTTGTCATTTACTTGATTTTCTTTGATATCGAAACGGGCAAAGACAAGGTTAAATGAACCGTATTTACTCTGCAGAAGATATGGCCGGTATAAACAGTATGGCCAAACGTTAGGTTAGCCCACTACGTCGTCTGTTTCGTCCTGTTGGTGATCGTCGTCTTTGTCCCTCTCGCGGCACCATGACATAACCCCCGGCGGCGAAAGCGCCCACCTGGTGCCTTCTAGATGGCGGACTCATGATAGGGCTTGAGACGACCCTCATGAAGGATATCAGCTGACGTGGACGACGGGGAACCATCGGGTGGAACTACTTCATAAGTCACATCACTGAGCTGTTGGACGACGCGGTAAGGACCAGAATACCGGGATAGCAGTTTTTTTCCGATAGGCCCACACGCCGTGAAGGAGTCCAAAGGAGGACGAGGTCGCCGGCAGAGAACCGGACATACCGATGATGGTTGTTATAAAGAGACTTCTGTATTGCGAGCGACTCAGAAAGGCGACGGCGGGCAATCTGGCCTGCCTGGGCGGCTGTAGCTATAGCGTCGCGAGCGTACTCACACGGGGACTCGAGAGCAGTTGGCAGGAGTGTGTCGAAAGGCAATTTCGGGTCACGACCAAAGAGGAGATAGAAGGGGGAGTAGAGAGCGGTGTCGTGGTGTGAAGAGTTGTACGCGAACGTCACAAATGGAAGCACGGCGTCCCAGTCACGATGATGTGAGGAGCATACATCGAGAGCATATCTGTAAGTGTTCGGTTCAGGCGTTCAGTGAGGCCGTTCGTTTGAGGGTGGTATGCTGTCGTGAACTTGTGTTTCGAGGCACAAGAGCGAAGTAGATCTTCAATAACCCGAGATAAAGGTAGCGGCCCCTGCCTGTGAGAAGGTGGCGAGGAGCTCCGTGGTGTAAGATGACGTCTTGGAGCAGAAGTTTGCGACGTCGGTAGCACAACTGGTCTGAATGGCTCGTGTGACGGCATAGAGGGTTAAATTATCCGTTGCAACGGCGATGTACTTATTGCGAGCTGTGGATGTAGGCAAAGGGCCCAACAGGTCGAGGCCAAAACGATAAAACGGTTCGGTAGGTATATCAAGTGACTGGAGGCTTCCAGCCGGAAGCAACGCAGGCTTCTTGCGACGTTGGCATGGTTCGCAAGCAGCGACATTAAGTCGCACGGTACGGTAGAGTCCAGGCCAGAAAAATCGTCGCCGGACACGGTCCTGGAAACACCCAGGTGGCCAACGGTGGGGACATCATGGAGTTTCGCGAGTACAGTTGCCCGGAGATGAGAAGGAACGACTATCAGCAGTTAATGGCCTTCTGTGCGCATATTTCGGCGGTATAAGATGCCGTCCGAAACGAGGAACAAGCTAAGCGAGGGGTCTGACGGGTCAGAACGAAGGCGGCTGATGAGGTCGATCAGGTATGCATCACGTGCTTGCTCCTCGCCGTTGTCGTGGAAGGCGGAGAGAGTGAATATTTCAGCAGTTGCATCACTGGAGTCAGGAGCGTCGACGGGGTACCGAGACGAACAATCGGCATGCTGGTGTAGCCTATCGGACGTGTAACCCACTTTGTGGGGGAATTCTTGAAGACGTAGTGCCCAGCGACCTAGACGACCTGTTGGATCCTTATGTGTCGAGAGCCAACAGAGAGCACGATGGTCCATGGTAACAGTGAAAGGTCGACCGTATAAGTACGGCCGGAATTTGCTCACTGCCCATACAAGTGCGATGCACTAGCGCTCTGTAATGGAGTAACTGCGTTCAGCGGGGGAAAGCAGGCGACTTGCGTACGCAATAACTTTGTCACGCCCACGTTGACACTGACGTAAAACCGTACCAATTTCATAGCCACGGACCTCTGTAGGGGCAGATGAGCGATTCTGAGCAAGAATTGGCGAAGTAGTGAGCAGGGTGATAAGACGTTGGAAGGCAGCAGCTAGGGGAGGACCCCATCTAAAGGAGGCATCTTTCTTCTGAAGTTCAGTCAGACGCCGAGCAATGTACGCAAAACTTCTGACAAATTGACGGAAACAAGAGCATAAGCCTACAAAGCTGCGGACGTTTTTGGCACAGGTCGGCACAGGAAAATAGAGAACAGCACGAACTTTTGCGAGATTGGGGCGGACGCCAGATGAGTCGAAGAGATGAGCCAGGACAGTAATTTGGTGGTGACCAAAGTGGCACTTCGAAGAATTTAATTTAATCCAGAAGTGCGGAAGGCGAAAAGAATAGACGAAATGCGTTCCAGGTGTGTCATGAATGTCGGCGAGAGCACGACGACGTCGTCGAGCTAACAAAGGCACATAGACCACATAAAGCTGTGCATGAGCGTGTCAATTATACTCTCGAAGGTGGCTGGAGCATTGCACAAGCCGAATGGTATGACTCGAAACTGATAAAGGCCATCTGGCGTAACAAATGCGGTCTTCTGACGGTCCATGTCATCGACGGCAATCTGCCAGTAACCGGAGCGCAGGTCTATCGATGGAAAATACGTCGCACCGTCTAGGCAATCCAATGCGTCGTCTATGCGTGGCAGTGCATAGACATTCTTCTTTGTTATTTTGTTTAAATGGCGGTAATCTACTCAGAATCGCCAGTTGTCTTTTTTATCAACACAACAGGAGAAGCCCACGGGCTCGACAGTGGTTCAATAATGCCCTTGGTAAGCATCTTATTAACCTCCTGTTGTATTACTCGACGCTTGGCGTGCGACACGCGATAGGGCCGTCTCTGAATAGGCGGTGCATCACCGGTATGTATACGATGCTGAAATAGGGAGGTTTGCCCCAAAGGCCGACCGTCAAGGCCAGAAATGTCGGAATAAGATGTGACCAGATGACGAATATTGTCGGTTTGTGTGGGGGTAAGTTTCAGGGCTATCATCTTGGTATCATCTTCTATCATCTTGGTAATGTTGTCGTGTGCTGGAGGCGACGTGGCGGAAGAGGCTAGAGGGAAGAAAGGTCGTACTCGTGCGACGGCGACAGTGTGACGAGAGAGATCCCTTTGGGGAGTACCTGAGGGCAGAAACCGAAATTCAGGAGCGGAAGGTAAGTTTTGTTAACCGATACGGTCACTACGGCGTGAGGAAACGATACGCCGTGCGAAAGTAAAGCACTGACACAGGAAGTGACGACATAGTCACCATCCGACACACGGGGGTTGGGCACAGCAGTGATACAGGTCAGTCCCTGCGGAGATAGACGAACAAAGTCGGCGCAACAGAGCTGGATCGCTGCGGTGTCGGTAAGGTCGGTAACATCAGGGAAATCAAGTTGGACTACACCAGCCGAGCAGTCAATTATAGCTGAGTGAGCCGATAAAAAAAATTAAGGCCAAGGATCACGTCGTGAGGCCAATGGTCAAGTATATGGAACAATACAGATGTGTGGCGACCGGCAACGCTGACACGAGCGGTACACATTCCCAGCACAGCGGGAGTTCCCCCATCAGCGACTCGTACGATGCGGGACTCGGCAAGAGTGAGCAATTCGTTGAGCCGCTTCCGGAGATAAGCGCTCATGGCTGAGATTTGCGCGCCGGTGTCAATAAGGGCAGTGACAGGCAGGGCATCAACTTCCACGGCGATTAGGTTCTGATCTGTTGGCAAGGTAAGGAGAGGATTTGCAGGTCGAGAGGCCAATGCAGCGTAACCTCCGGGAGCTGCATCCGTCAGTTTTCCGGGGATGAGCGTACAGAAGGGTGAGCCGATGAAGACGACGGGGCAGGCGCGAGCGGGACCGATGATCGTGCGGCGAGAGCGAACGGCTAGAGCGTCTGAGGGACGCAGAAATGCCGCGGTCATGGTATGTCGGGTCATTTGGAGCATGGAATGGCTGGCGCTGGTTGTCATTGTGGCGGTAGGAGAACGTGGAGCGTGAAAACGAGGGCTGACGATAACGGCAATAGCGAGAAATGTGCCCCATGCCGCTACAATGGAAGCATATGGGCTTGTCATCTGGTGTTCGCCATTGGACTGGATATCAATAGCGTCGAAACGTCGGTGGAGGTCCATCAAAAGGGGCAGGGCTAACCGGAGGGCCTGTGATGGAGCACACGGGTTCAATTCCCGCGTTGGCTAGTTCTTCACGGACAACTGCATGGATGAGGGTGATCGTCACTTGCGTAGCCTCAGAAGGGCGCACGAATAAAGATGGCGACGCAGCCTCGATTTCGCGCCGCACAATTCAGACAACGCCATCTCTAGTGGAAGATTGAAGAGCCGAATGAGCGTTTTCGCACGATGACGTAGTGGCGGTGTTGCGAAACCGTACGAACTGTTCGGCAATGCAACGGCTCTTTGCGTCTTCGAAACGTCTGCACTTACGGATAATTTCGTATACCGTTGAGCAGTCTTTAAAAACGAGCAAGGTAAACGCATCATCGGCGATGCCTTTCAAAATGTGCCTGAGTTTGTCAGCCTCGGGCATACTGGCATCGACGCGGCGGCAAAGAGCTAGGACATCCAGGATAATAATAATATTTGGGGTTTTACGTGCCAAAACCACTTTCTGATTATGAGGCACGCCGTAGTGGAGGACTCCGGAAATTTTGACCACCTGGGGTTCTTTAACATGCACCTAAATCTAAGCACACGGGTGTTTTCGCATTTCGCCCCCATCGAAATGCGGCCGCCGTGGCCGGGATTCGATCCCGCGACCTCGTGCTCAGCAGCCCAACACCATAGCCACTGAGCAATCACGGCGGGTAGGACATCCAGGATGTACGCAAAGTACGACACGGTAGCAGTCTGAGCCCGACAGGATACGTCTTTCACAGCGGCGCATTTGCGACCAGAGAGCTTGCCGAAGAAGTCGCGAAGTTTTTGCTTGCATACGTCCCAGCTGGTCAACTATTCTTTGTGTGTTATACTAGGTGCGTGCTGGTCCCTGGAGATAGAAGACAAGATTTGCGAGCATGCCTGTCGGGTCCCATCGATTGTGTGCAGCGACGCGTTAGCATATGCCAAGCCAGTCTTCGATGTCGACTTTGTCGGTGCCGTTACTAGAGAAGGTGCCGAGGTCGCGCGGATGTGTCAAGACGACTGACGGTTGCGGTGTTATGGATGCTGATGGCCCGGGTGCACCGGGTGCTGAGGCCATGCTTAACCATGTGGCCTGGTTGTCTGTCAGCATGGTAGGACTGCCGAGGACGAGTCCGCTGTGGAGTTCCGTCTTGTGCAATACCCTGCACCTCCACCAAAAATGAAACGGGCAGAGCTATAAGGTTAAATGGGACCATGTTTACTCTGCAGGAGATATGGCCGCTATAAGCAGTATGGCCGAACGTTAGGTTAGTCCCACTACGTCGTGTCTTTCGTCTTGTTGGTGATCGTTGTCTTTGTCGCTCTCGTGGCACCGTGACAATATATTGATTCGTAAGCGGACACCGGGTGAATGCCGATTCTTTTTGCGAATCATCTAGAATAGTTATATGCCACTGAGACACAAGAGGTGCAGAATCCTTAAACGCAGCTAGATATGTATCGTGCTTCTTTGTGCATATGCCTGTCACCGCCATTCTTCCCGATTGACAAGCCGCATGCATTTCTTTCGTCCTCGTGATACGGCTGCATGGATGTGGGACATTGTGCATTCACCTGATTTGATGTTTGCACTTCTGCATAGCTTGCGAGTAGGTTCGCACATAAGGATAAGAAATACACGAGAATAAAGTTGTGACCTATATGGTGGATAAAAATAAACATTGCATGAAGTAACACTTTGCATAGCATGAAAGTGAGCACAATGGTGTATATGGCCATTTGTTTTCTAGCACTTAATTAACCGCTTCCCTAAACCTTTGCTTCACACAGATTTTCCAACATGTGCGTTGGACCTGAATAATTGTTCAGCATATTAGACACGTTTTCATCACATTGGCAGCTTGCGCAGTAAAAAAACACAGTAAGGGCAGAATTTTGCTGCTACTTTTTCGCACTGCGGGAACTGCTTTGCCGTGGCCACATACTACCACTCCATCCATTCATTTCGGTGTCAGTCTTCTTTCTAGGTCCCTCGCAGCCCAACTTCTAAAGCAATATCCCCTAGAAAGCTGAAAACAAAAGTTCGGGTGGCCCCCTCTGACAGATTGTTTTGATATCAATACTGCACTCACCACATGAGTACAGTCTTTCTCATCGGCAGACTCTAAGCACATCATAGCGTCTTCCTTTTTCGAAGCACTTGAAGTTGCCAAGGTATACGTGAAATCCACGTTTTTTGAAAACATTTTTCAACTACCCCTTGGTGAATGCATCCAGCAAGCTTGTGTTTTGCTGTGGTGTTATGGAAAGTCCTGTTAAAATTTCAGTTTTACTTTCCCTTTGTAATAGTACCTTGGTTCCCACATGAACGTGAAGCTTCCACAAATCAAAGCCAGTCTCCTGAATTGAGTGTTTTTGAAAACAAATAATATTTTCAACACACCTAAAACGTTTTCTGCGCATCCTCAATGTCAAGAACAGATACGATCCACGTATAGCAACAAAACTATTACACAATTATTGCAGACATAACGCAAGATCTCATACCACCGCACTTCTCTGAAGACTTTATTGCCGAAAGATGTAAAATTGCAAAATTATATGAGGTAAAGTTCTATTCAACGTACAACAACTTCTATATATTGTTGTGCGAGAAAGTCTACGAAGTAACGTGCTACGTGCCATGTATGATGACCCGATATCCCGTCATCTGGGAATCGCCCATACGCTGCAGCGTTTCCAGGAGCGCTTTTACTGGCCACAGCTGCGTCACATAACAAAGCAATACGTGGTCAGCTGCGATCAACTCCAATGCCACAAGCGATGTTCCAATGCCACAAGCGATGTTCCAATGCCACAAGCCGACTGGACAGCGCGTCTTCGCACGGTCGTATCGTAAATCCGCTCGAAGCAGCGGTACTACAGCACTCATCAGCCAATTTCTCTTGAAGAAGATGATTTAGTGTGACTTTGGAAGAGACAGTGCAGGCGAGGCTTGTGCCGCAAGTTTCTGTCACACTTTGGGGGCCCGTTCACCGTTTTAACCGCTTGATTGACCCAATTGGTTGCACGCCCCTTGTATACAAGGCGGCGCTATAGCAAAGCCCAATGCGCACATGCTGAGTGTCTGAAGTGCTGCTATTATTCCGTCACTGTACAATGACTTTACCAGCGGGCTTCGTCTGCGAGGCGGTAATGTAACGTGGCGAGAAAAAGAGGCTGAAAAAGAAGAGGTCGACAACGGTCTCTGCGGCAAGCGGCAGCATTTTCAATGGCTCTTTCCAGCCTTCGTCTGTAAATAAACACACAATCACCCATAACAATATAATCATTATTCACGCTGAAACAAAATTTGTTTAATTATACTGGAGAATAGTACTTAGTGAAGTACCTTTAATTTCAATTCTCGGCTTGTAGCGAAACAATGTTTGAATAATCTTCATGAGTAGACATTGTCCAGAGAGCGTTTTATGGTAAATAAATCATCATCACTTTATTTGTCCTATTTATTCCCTGTGAACTACCTATTTAGAGCATCCTTCTTCTCACCTGTATACCTCCCTTTCTCCCTTTTCCATATGCAAGGTAGCCAACCAGGATCAGACTTCTTAACCTGTCTGTCTCTCCCTTAATACTTCTGGCATGGTTATTTCGCAAAACAGCGTATTACGCGAAAAAAAATCATTATGTGGCATCACATCAAAGACTGTTGCAGGCCAATCATTAACTGAATTTCATTTCCATGGTATATATATGGATGAAATTTAGCTCTTCATAATGCTATCACTATTGGTTGTCGTACGCATACCGCAAATACTGATGCCCACGCGCCATATTAAGTACAACGCGGGCTGGAAGTAAGCGCCTTCTCTCGTCTCCAGTTAATATTGAGGCGTCGCTTTAGAATGTTAGAGTGCGTGTACAGCTTACCTGGAAATGTTTTTGCAGCAGAAAAGTATATTTTTCTTCCGACTACCACGCTTAGTCTGAAAATATGAGTAAAATGTGGTGGTAGCCGAGGAACTTATGCACTGGGCAATTGATGCGATGATTATTTTTTCAGTTTCGAAGCTGTGCATACTTTTGTGGTTCGGGGTCCAAAAATTATTGTTAAAAAGCACCTTGCTAAAAAGTTCTAAACACAGTTCAATATAAACGTCGCTAAATAAGTGTGTCCAGATTGCGATTGGTTAACGGTGCCACTGATAACTTTATGGACTTCGCGTGTGTGTGTGTGTGTTTGTGTGTGTGTGTGTGTGTGGTGTGTGTGTGTGCGTGTGCGTGTGCGTGTGCGTGCGTGCGTGCGTGTGTGTGTGTGTGTGTGTGTGTGTGTGTGTGTGTGTGTGTGTGTGTGTGTGTGTGTGTGTGTGTGCGCGTGCGTGTGTGTGCGTGCGTGCGTGTGTGTGTGTGTGTGTGTGCGTGCGTGTGTGTGCGTGCGTGCGTGTGTGTGTGTGTGTGTGTGTGTGTGTGTGTGTGTGTGTGTGTGTGTGTGTGTGTGTGTGTGTGTGTGTGTGTGTGTGTGTGTGTGTGTGTGTGTGTGGCAATTTTCAGGTGTTCTGGTAAAAACAAATTGATGGCCTAAATAAAATGATGTGCGCCCCACAATCCGTATATTTTATCTCCTTTTCTTTTACATGCAACAAACCTTATCAAATTAGGTGCAGTGTATGTGGAGCAGAACATTTTTTTTTTGCTTTCAGTGTATTTAGATAAAAGGTGAAGTTTCATCTTTAGCACTCGATGACAGGATATGAAAGAACATTTCTTGCACCAGTTCCGTTCTTCGCCGCGTCCTTCGCTCGTTTACTTTAGTGGTCTTGCCAGAAAAAGCTGTCCACAAAAGCTCGTGATAACGACTAAAGCTTTTATCTACGTCGTTGATGTCGAAATTATGTCGTACAACATCTGAGGCCATCTGTGTCCTACTCGGGCAGCTTTTGCTAACCGATTGCGTTTACAACTTTAATTACTTCGATATATTCACGCCGAAACAGAAGCCTGCTGGTAGCCTTTTAAGTGTTCGCCAATTCACCGCTCATCAACTGTGGAAACAATTTAAAAACACATTCAATATTAATTACGGCGATGGCCTCAGCAATCATTTTAAGAAGCAAGAAATCACAGTCCGACCTTCCTAAACCTTTAAACTATTTAAAAGGCATCGGAATATTTCTAGAGAATAGGGTAATGAAGACATCCACATATAGGAGGGTAACCTTTAGAGACAATCAGATTATGAGCTGGAAGAAACGAACAAAACTAAAATTATTAGGATTGACATAATACAAAGCCTGGCATTGTCGTTTGCTTTCTTTTCTTTTTGTGTGCGTGTGTGGAGTGTGGGCGCACTTTATGCGACCTGCGGCACGCTGTGCTCATTCAGTTCCTAAGTTAACAAATGGAGGCCTTTCCTCTGTGAACCTTTCATTTGCTGCTGGAAAAAATCGCAAATAATATGATCATAACAATAAAGATCGCTATCGGCATGGTGTTTCGCGCTTTTTCTTAACTATGGCGCTGTCATATCCATTTCGCCAGGTCCACACACCTTGGGGAGTGGCGAACCATCAAAAAAATTTGTTTCCTAACTCAGAAACAGAAATTTGCACATGAATACCACCTCTAGAGGACATGAGCTGGCCACAGACGTTGAAATGCAGTTTTTTTTAGAATGTCTAATCACACAGTAACAAAACGAAAACGTACCAGAGCATACATTGATTCTACATTCGTGTTGCATGTTGATCTACTGCTTGTTTTTTTTAGCAAGACAAGTTGACAAAACGCAAATGCAGCTTGAACTGGGCGAAAAAAGAAATCACCCAATTCTGCACAGGAAAAGATGACTTGACAGCAATTTAAGCCATCGATTAGAATGTAGAAGTGTTTATGAATGGTTTAACGACTTGCCTTTCTTTATTGTGGATGCGCGAACAGCGTATCGCTGAAGTGCTAAAAAGTATTCCCGGGAGGCATTTTTGGTGCTTGTACAATATAACGGACATACAGATTCAAACTCGCCCAAGCCCGAGCGTTTCCCTACTCGCAGTTGTAGCAATGAGGCCAGGTTTTTTTTTAAATGTCAGTTCTACGGTTCAATTTCGGCCCTACTCATCTATAGTTCTTCGCCATGGTTCTGCTTAATTTCACCGATTGATCGATCACAGTGATTTCACTTCTTGCATCATAGGAGTTATTTAACGTTTATAAGTCTTATCATGGCGGTGAATATCGCTGTTCGCCACATAGTGACCAAGCAGCGAAAGTAATTTTGAAAAGTATTTTTGAATTTCTATTCTTTAAGACTGCGCGTCACCGGGCCCGAAGGTGAATTTATATGCAATAGATTAACTCGCCTAATACCAACTCTAGCCCACCGAAAGTGAAGGGAAGGAAATGAGCACGAGCCCACACACACACAAAAAAAAAGAAGCCTCTAATTATTGTAGTAGATGTAGAGATCCTATTGAGTTCAAATATTGCGTGCAAACACATCATTCAGCGGTTTTTGTGATTCACATTCATGTACTGTCGATGAAAGTGCGTTGCGACACCACGTAGCAATGTGTGCACTTTTGGTATAGGGAATTTTCGCTAGCGTTTATTATTCACCCTATTTTTTTGTTGCGATTCTTGGTCGTCGATGGCAGCACCCAATCTGTGAAACAATATAAATAACACGTTTGCTCTAGCGCTTCTCAGTGCCTTGTTACATTTATATATCAGTTTTTATAACGCTGCTCTAAATTACTGGTGCATTACTTGAGATCATTAGCATGCGTTTTTTTTTCAAGGGTTGTACAATGGTTTGAAAAGCCTTATTCTCGTTCATATACTTCGAATTTTTTGGCAAAAGTCATTTCCGCTCTCTTTTTCAAGATCTTTATAGCACCGTGTGGACAATCAATGCTCTGTGTCATATTTTTTTTATCGTTACACAGATAGCGAATATTGGTTCACAAACCTCTCTCCAATGATTTCCGCGTTGTCTTTAGTTCTTCTGTGAATTGGATATGTTCCACCTTAAGCTGCTTTCTTCATCCTTTTCAGGCTCATTTGTCATTTTACTCACCAATGCTCAATCAGAAAATGGAAAAGCTTAAACAAGAAGGCACCGCGACAAGAACAAAAATGTAGCGCATTATTGCAATGGCAACAACGGAAGAGTGTAAATGAATGACCGTTCTGTAAGAGTGGTCCTGTGTTTCTTGTGTTTTTTTAGCGGGATCACTTGCAGAACTCTGGCGTTGCCCCTGACATAAGATTCCAGAAAAACCCATATCTCTTATTCCTCTCTGCTGCGAAAAAATCAGCAATTATAACGAGATCAATTCTGTAGGGGTGGTGACATTGCCTCAGTATGGTTAAGTCTGACAGATCATACCAGCAATTATCACCGCACCGTTTCTTTAAGAATAATAATTAGAAAAAACACAGGTGGGCCCTTAGTAGCGAAGAAAGCCAATTCACGGAATATGCGGGGAGGAAAGGTTTGCGCGCAATGGAATGGAATATCAGTTCGTGGAGCTTGTGTTTGTTTCAAAGGCTGAAACCTATACTACGCATCCGCCTCCATTATTTCTTCCTACGCAGCCTCATCTAAATTCCGGCTGACGTCTCCTCCGCTCCGCTTTACACACCCGATGGACGAGAGAAGCGTTGCCGAGCAAAGGTTACGAAACGCGGCGTTCGTGTGCATGCAGAGCCAGAAATGTGTACATACGCTAGGGTATTGCCGCGCAATGGCGCACGAAACCAGCAGTAATCGTTCTGCGAATTTAAAGTGAAACACAATGCTAGAAGACTGACCGCAACCAAGAAGCACGAATAAGACGGGTTGTATATTTAAGGACCGAATGGGAAGCAGCTCAGATAGCACCAGCCACCAGACAGGAGCAACCATGAAGACCGCAGTGAGTCTTATATCCTACGTTCAAAAAATGTTCTCGCTAGTGCCGTTCCTTAGTGCCCCCGGTACTGTGTCCTTAAAAACAGTTTATTTACACTAATGTGGTTTATGTCAGGCCACCAAAAATTTTGGAAACAGGCCAGTGGAAATGCTAGGTTTCGAGATATGCTTACTGTGTAACGATTTCAATAGAAGATCAAACGTAATGAGGCTGGTAAAATATGTAAGGTGTGCTTTCTTCAGAATGGATCAAGACAAACTGGATATCCAGCAGACTTGAAGCTACAGAGGCTACAAGCTCATGTGCCTTTCTCCTTCATTTTGCTTTTGTACAATCGTGTAACCCTATTTTATTCACCTAAACAAAATATGTATTTTAATTCGTCTGTAAAATCATAAATAATAACGGGCATATTCTCTGTGCAGTTTATTGTGTTTGCAGTACTGGCCTATTCAGCGCTGGCTGAAGACAGCAAAAAGGCAGCGAAGAAAAACGAGACCACAGTGGAAGGGCGAGGCCTCTTCTTGGGCAGCAACAATGGATTCCCTGGCTGTCCACCATGCCCGTGCGGGTACGGTGGCGGTGCCGGAGGCTTGGCAAGTCTTGGCGGCTATAGTGTTGGTCTCGGTCAGGGAGCCGTACCTGCTGCAGGCCTTGGTTCAGGAGTTGCCTTAGGCTCTGGTGTCGGCGTCGGCCACGGAGTCGGAGCAGTGGGTCTCGGTTCTGGTTTCGGAGTCGGTCCCGCGGCCGGAGTAGCAGGGCTTGGTCATGGTGTCGAGGCCAGTCATGGAGCTGCAGGAGTAAGTGCCGGTTCCGGGCTCGGACTTCAGCACGGAGCAGCCGAAGGAACCCACGGTGTCAGCATTACTCCAGAAGCTGGCGCTGCATTAGCCGGCCTCGCAGACGCAGGAGTTGGTCTCATCGGCGGGTCCAGCCCCGTCCTCACTCCTGGCGTTGGCGTAGGTTCTAAAGTCGTTGGAGCTGGGGCAGGAGTAGGCGCAGGACCTGCGGTTGGACCCGTAGGGGGTGCTGGCATCGTTGGAACTCATGTCGTCCCTGGTCCAGGCATCGGGGCTGGCACTGGAGCTGGCCATCAGTCAGCGGCTTCCGGCCACTCGGGCTTTCAGACTGGCTCCGGATTCGCCAACAAGGCCGGTGGGCACAAGGCTGGGCAGGGCAGCTTCGCCTACAATGTGGGTGGCTCAGACAGCAACTCGTACGGCCACAGCAGTTCTTATGGCGACTCGAAGAGCTTCGGCCTGAGCTCCAATGAAGGTTTCAACCATGCCCGAGGTCAAGGTAGCCACGGAAGCGCCTTCAACAAGCAGGCCGCCGGCTCAGAAGCCTCAAGCCATAGCTCCGGGGTCAAGACAAAGGTGGTCGTTTGAAAAATGTAGGCTTAGTTCTTCTGAGTCGACGCACTTAGCCAAAGAAACACCGCTTGTGGAAAGGAAATAAAAATATTTTTTTAACCTGCATCAATTACTCATTCACAAATAATGACATTAAGTGGAATAGCCTATAAGCATGGTTCATTAAGCTACACAAATGAAAAGGGAAGCCGAGTCTTGTGCATGGATAAGAGAACAAAACTATCTGTACTGCGTTGAAGCAGGTGATGACTACATTCACACTGCAATAAACTGAATAGCAGCTAATATCGCCAGAGACAACTGGAGCCTTTAATGTGATCCTTCTCCCTGTGCAATCCTCCACGGCTAGGAGCAGCATTTACTGACATGTTTTGCAAAGCAGAAATAATCTTCATCATGACAAAGGGTATGCGTTTCACCATTGATAATTACAGTATACCGCAAAAATGAACCGGTTTTGATGTGCTGACAAGTCATCTGAGTGAGTGAGTGAGTGAGTGAGTGAGTGAGTGAGTGAGTGAGTGAGTGAGTGAGTGAGTGAGTGAGTGAGTGAGTGAGTGAGTGAGTGAGTGAGTGAGTGAGTGAGTGAGTGAGTGAGTGAGTGAGTGAGTGAGTGAGCGAGCGAGCGAGCGAGCGAGCGCGCGAGCGAGCGACTTTATTTGGCTGTTTCCGCGTCATGAATGGACAGAGAGAATGTACTGGGCACCATATTTTGTCAAAGCTATAGAGCGAATTGAAAAATTTACTATAAGTAATTAGAGGCAGCATGGTCACGTTAGAAAGACCAAGTTACTCTTGTGAGTATCTGTTTACTCTGTCAAAGTAGCTCTTTCAGTTAAATGCGAAGTTTAATTTCTGGGAGGAAGGGTGAGAGAGAGACATGTGTGCGGCCCTGCGAGAGCGGCTTTTCTTTGTCGATCTCTCTACATTCGCGCATGTACCTTCAGGTGGCGAAGGATCTTATTAAAATAGCGAACAATACAATTTGGTGTGGATGGGCCACTTGATTGGCGCTAGCGAAAATGTTTAGGCTACGTAAAAATAGTCGTGCCAATGGTAAAACGGAGCAAGTGGTCCTGCATTTGCTAGAATAGCATTATTACAAATTGTAGTGGCCGCGCCTTGAGAGGTAAGACGAAGGCGTTGCTTTGCTGTGGTGCGCTTCCTCATTATGAGCACACAAGCTGATCCAGGCACTAAGCCCCCATGAGGGGGCCCAATGTCTGGCTCATCTGCCACGTATAAGTAGTGTGGCATCGTATTGGCGTTGGTCACCACAAACTGTGAGCTACCTTTCCCTCGTGAAGCGCGAAGCCAATGGAGTGCGCAGCGGCATTGAGGAGGAGGGCAAAGGTATTGAGAAGAGTTTATTCTTCCGAGTAACATCTGGGACCGCTGGTGTCGCCCCGCGCGGAGGCGCAATGATGGGGCTATTTTCATATTTTGCGCGTTTTCTTTAGAACGAGGAAAAACAATTGCGCGAGACATAGCACCCCGAAAACAATTGCGTCGGGTGTTTTAAAACAAAATTATTGCTTTTCTATCCAAATTTGATCCCTCGATTCAGTAATCAAAAAGTTCATTAATTATTTTCTTTATTTATTTACAACATACTGCGGTCGAAAGACCAAGCAGGGGGGCGTAACAAAAGCAGTTGACAAAAAAACATTCAAAAAACACAAACACAAGGAAACGTAGTGAAACGGTACCCCCCCCCCCCCAACACACCCTAATACATAATTATAATTCCAAGTTAGCAAGATAGGACAACATTTCAAAGCACAACCAAACAGACACGCAAAATGAAAAGTGGATACAATGTGATACTTATTTAATTATCGAGAGTTCAATCACGAAAAAAAAAATCCTTCGGGTGCGCTACGTCACTGCTGGCAAAATACCATTGGTTGCGTCCTCCTGCATCTAGTAGATTATATTTAAGAGCTCCGCCAAGGTTAGCTGGGACACCCTGCAGAATTGTCTGCCACGGCTATCAAAAGTACGCGTAGAACTTACAGTCGAGTTCACAAAACGATAGTTTAGGTCTATCAGCCATATTCTGTCGAAGTCAGCAGGTGCGCGAGATCCGGGGTGAATACTGACGCAGCAGCAAGAAGTGCATAGGACATTGTGAAGCATTGTGTGTGAAGCATTGTGTGTGAAGCATTGTGTGTGAAGCATTGTGTGTGAAGCATTGTGAAGTATGCGTAAAAGCACCACCAAGAAACCTCCTTCGCGGCAAACTCTGCGTAAGGCTGCCACGCCGAAGGGCTAAGGTATAGGGGCACAAACACATGTATAACTAGTTTAACAATAATAATATTATGGGGTTTAACGTGCCAAAGCCACTTTCTGATTATGAGGCACGCCGTAGTGGAGGACTCCGGAAATTTCGACCACCTGGGGTTCTTTAACGTGCACCTAAATCTAAGCACGCGGGTGTTTTCGCATTTCGCCCCCATCGAAATGCGGCCGCCGTGGTCGGGATTCGATCCCGTGACCTCGTGCTCAGCAGCCCAACACCATAGCCACTGAGCAACCACGGCGGGTATAACTAGTTTAAGGTCAGCAGTATCAGGCACACTAAACTTCCGCAAAAAAGGCGGCTCTTACTGCTACAGGAGGCCTGGTGATCCAGAAATTACCAAGAGCAAAAGACAGGTGGCAACACTGCCCTAAAGTTCCTGCACCCACTCATCAGGTCATAAATGCTGACCGCGTCTGGATTTCTCTAGATGATCGTTTATCAGTGAAAAGTGCTCTCTAAATGCACCAACACACTCAACACAGCAAGGTTCCTCAAATTTGCGAGCGCCAAAAAGGCTCAATAAGGAGAATATGCGTTGATTTTCGTGGCCTCAGACTTGCGTTCTGACACTAAGGTTAAGACAAGCAATTGAAGCAAGTATGTATACAGTTTGATCTTTCTTTTGGTAATAATCAGGGGCGGAATTCACCAAACGAACTTACGAACAAATTTTGGCGTATGAAAAATTTTACGAGAAAAGCGCATTCAGAAAGCTAAAGCTGTTCGTAAGATCAGCAAGCCTGCGATGCACGTCGCTGCAAAGACGAGCGCTGTAGTCGAAAAAAGGCGTGCATGTAATGGTAGCACAGATGCGACCTTCAGTACTGGTGCCGATAGTAAGCGTAAGCAGGCGTAAGTCGATTCAGAAAACTTAGACAGCGCTCGCAGCTGCCGACGTAAGAAGAAATTTCTACGTTAGGGGAGTAGCAGTCTTACGAGCGTAATTTTGTCTATCTCCACCGCTCGGGCTTACGCGGTTAAGCTGTGGAATGCGCTGTGATACCACAAGGCGATACCAGGCCACATTGGCCTGGCATCGCGAAGTGAACAATGTGAAGCGTGCACAACAAGCGCTGTCACTAAGGCGCGTTGTATAAGTAAGATCCGCATTTGCGTCACTTTCGCTATACTGTCTTTCGCGCTTTTTAGAGAAGAATGAAAATGGGTCGGAGCTGATAACGCCGGTATTACCAAAGAATGACTAGGTAATACCCGCTGTTGTTAAGCAACGGGTACAATCATTCTACCAGTACTAACATCTGGGGCAGAAACTTGGAGGTTAATAGAGAAGCTCGAGAACTATTTAAGGCCCTCGCAACAAGGCGATGGTACGGAAAATGTTAGGCGTAACGTTTAGAGTCAGGGAGGCAGCGGTGTGGATAAGAGATCAAGCTGGGTGGCTGTAGTTGACATAAAGTGGAAGAATTATAGCTGGGCAGGCCAGGTATCTTGTAGCGCAGATAATAGGTGGTCCACTAGTAATACAGATGGGTGCTAGGGGGAAGAAAGCGCTATTGAGGACGGCAGAATTCAGGTGTGGTGTTGAAATTAGAAAATTTGTAGGCACAACTCGGAATCAGCCAGTGCAGATCAGGGGTAATTAAACATCAGTGGGAGAGCCCTTCGTCCGCCAGTTGGGCATAGAAATATGCTGCTGACGTTTGGAAACATGCAAGATTCTTCAGGAATTTCAACATTTGCATGTTTACAGAGTGGTGCGTCTGCCGCCGCTTCGATACCACCACCCCTACCTTGACCACGTACTATATGTGCAGTGACGGCTCTGAACAAAGTGCCGTAAGTGTAGGAAGATCAACAACTTCAATAGATTTCATCCGAAACTAGCTAGAATGTTGAACCGTTGTGTACTTCGTGTGCTATGCCGCACAGTATTCTGCATGATGTGCCCCTGAACGTGTGTTCCAATGAAGCTAGTAAATGTGCGGAAGCGCTGGCGCTAATCATTGTGGTAATGTTGACTGATTAGCCTTGATTTCTATGAGGTGGCACTTGGGCTATGCCAGACACCATAGTTATGAGCTCCAGGCATTGATGTCACCAACCTATGATTTATTACCGCCCTCAAAAATTGAGGTGTACGCTCCTGTGTGCATTTTCGCTCTCCGCGTGTGCGTATATTTTTTTCACGATTTCCTCTCTGTCCTCTTTCTAACTCCTATCTCCCATCCCCAGTGTAGGGTAGTAAATCGGAGACTGATATCTGGTTAACCTTCCTGCCTTTCCTCTTCATGTCTGTCTCTCTCTTGGCTCTGCCGGAATGAAGCCGGCTGCGCCTGAAAAACAAGCGCTTGACTTGGTGCGTGGCATCACAGTGTTTTTCAGCGGAGGAGAAGCTAAGAAAAAGCGATAGGACGTACGATAAGAAGTGTGATAAGAAGTGTGATAAGCAGAGAGACTTGCGCGTGTGGATTTGGCGTAGCGAAGCTTCCTGTCATAATTTTGGTAGTGTCAGTAGCCACGGATCCTTCCTGCATTTGTCTTTCAGGGCTGTTTTCGTAGCTCTGTGTGCCCTTGACGGGAACCCAATACAAAGCCGATGACATCATTCACAGCACCTTAGACAATACAGGCTGCCGAGGGAGCTGATATTGTGATTATGCAGGGGAATTAGAATCGCACCTGCAACCACGTGCCATGCGATCACATACCATCCCGATAAACGTGCAAGTGCTGCTGGCCTTGCCTTGAGGTCATACTGATACGGAACAGCCGCCACAGTGTGGCTGCACTGAAGAGGAGGAGGAAGACGACGGGTGCCCGCTTGATATAGCGTCGCCTTTTTGACCTCCGTTAGCTCCCCTGTAAATAAATTGTAAATAGCATTGGCCATCAGCTACACGTAAAATTCATTTGGTGGAGGCGGACGTTCCCCGTACTTATTATGCAGTTATTTTAGAGCGCAGCTCTTTGGCGTCCGTTCCTGGGTTTCGCGTCGTCGTCGGCGTCGTCGTCGGCGTCGGCCTCGTAACCAGCTCCGCCCCCCTTTCATCCCCCCAGCGCTAGCAGCGATCGACTGATACCGCTGGATGCCGCTGACGCCGCTAGAGAGTCAAGATAACGTGACTGCATAGAACACCGTCGCCGCCATGCAGAAAGAGGAGGAAAGGGTGCCCCCCCCCCTGTTCTTGTGTGGCGGATAGCTGGGGTTGACTCACTATCGCCGTCAGCGGCATCAGTCAGTCGCTGCTATCTCTTCCCTCCTCCCTTTATCGTGTTGTCCGCTTGCTGCGCGCGCTTCTGCCCCCATCGTTTGCCGCTGGGTGTACACGCCGCCCCCCTCCGCTTCCGCTTACTGCTGGTTGCTCTCGACGGCGGCGATGAGCCTCCGCTTCGGCGGCGCGAACTGCAGGGTCTTCTCGGCGGCGGCGATGAGCTTCTGCTTCAGCCTCGCTTACTGCTGGTTGCTCTCGACGGCGGCGATGAGCCTCCGCTTCGGCGGCGCGAACGGCAGGGTCTTCTCGGCGGCGGCGCTTAGCCTCTGCTTCCCCCACGGCTGTGACAACCTCGCGAGGCACTTGTATAGATCTCGTCTTTGAGAATCAAGCATTGGTGTACCAAGTCGAACATATATCAGTCTATTTCTCCGACCACAAAGCTTCCTTCATGACTGTCAAGAACTGTTAGTGGAGTCTTTGTTAAAGGAATACGTGTGAAAAAAAAATTATGTGATAGCGCATACATGTGTTGCTCGATTTCTTTGCCTCAATCTATCCAAAAGGTGAAACAGCTTATTTGCTGCGCTCAAATTTCGCATTAGGAAGTAACGTAATCGTCGGTAATTTTTTTCGTTTCCCTAATTAGTATCGACATAAAGACATTTAGTCGCTTTGTAATATGGGGCCCTATAACGTAAAACTATTCCAATATGTTTTATTCCAATCTCCTGACGTCAAATTTGCGTAATCACCGACGCAGGCATCGGGCGGTCACCCTCAGGTTTGTCTGAACAGACCAATCAAACGCTGTCCTCGTTCATAGGAGGTAACTTCTGCTGGCATGAAAAACAAATAACATTGCCTACACTGAGTGGCTTGTCTTATCTAATTGGCTGACAAGAGGTGAGGAGCACGTTCAAGTAGAGAGGGATTCGATGGGCCGAGCCACTGCACTGAAAATCGATAACCGGGTGAAGAGGGCAGTGCCGGCGTCTGCGATTGGTCCGCTTTCCCTTACTTAGCTTGCGGTGGCTGGTCGAAAATCGCGACGGCGTGCAACGGAAGCTTAAGAATGACGCTAAAACGGATCCTCAGCAAAGAAGAGTTGGCAGAACGAGGTCGCAAACGTGCCGAAAGTACTCGAAAATGTTACACGGCCACGCAAAAAGTTTGATTATACGCAAATAAATCCATGCTATCCGGCAGGTTCGAGTAGCCAGTGCCTGAGCGATCGGCGGCAGCCATCTTTTATTCCTTTCGGAACGGGGCAGCCTGCGGCTATTCCGAAGAAAATTCAGTTTTGTTCGGCATATTAATGCACCTTTAACGCGTACACGTCACTTTGACGCGATGAGTTTTTGCGGTTTTGTGACGTCGCGTGACAGGCAGGTGAAGTGGGTGCAGCCCGAAACCTTTTGACCAATAGGCGAGGGCTAATGGCGAAAAGGCGTCGAATCAGAAATAACTGGTTTTCTTTTGTTCAGTCAAATCATGCCTAATCAGTGTGTACACGTCCTATCAGATAGGGAGCTATCGCGGTTTTCGTGACGTCGCGGGACAGACAGGTGAAGTGGGAGTGGTTCAAAAATGTTTTTGACCAATCACGGAGGGCTGATTGCAGAATTGGAATTGGCCTCGAGCTCCACCACTGGAAAAGCTGACGCCACCGTCGGCGTGACGTGCTAGGAGGGATCACGTGGACATAGCGGCCGCGTCGGCTGCTTCGGGAACGCTGAAGCGGGCTGAAAACGAGTTTGAATTCCCTCGTACGCTGCGGTCCTCATTTAGTGGCGAAATTGTCCTGCTTCGAGTGTCTCCTTTACAACGCTTGAAAGCACTACAATAGGTAGTGGCTGCCTTTGAAGGCGCGCAACATGGTAGGCTACTGCTCGGCGCCGCAGGGCCGGACGCACGTAACCGAGGCCGGTGTCAGCCTTATTCACACGTAGCCGCAGGACAAGAAGCTGCGTGAAGCTTGGCTCGCAAAACACAAAACCGGCAAGCAGTCATCGGCTACAACTCGGGTATGCAGCAAGCACAGACGCGAGGAAGATTTCTGCTACGGTGCCCGGTCTGCGATGTTCTGAAAACGCGCACTGAGACGCTCGCCCGAGTCTGCTGCACGACTAATGTTATGACGGTTTGGTTTATCAACTTGTCGATGCTATAGATACTGGCAAGTTCAGTGGAGTGGAAAGGCAGCGGTACGAAGCACATTTAAAGAAAGCATGGCATATGGTCATGTTTGTGTTATGAATTAATGCACTGGATTACAAAAAAAGGAGCAGTGGGAAATTGCACGCTGAGAACACCGATAAACATACAGTGCGACGCAACTCGAAAAATAATAGAGAGTTTTAGAATTGGGGGCCCAAGCGGCTTGGGGACCCAAGAAAATTGCGCGCCACAAGTACGCATGCGCAGAACCCAAGCCAGTCTTGGGTTCTTGCGTTCACGTTAACCCAAGACCCAAGAATCGAAAACTAGCGTGGGCCCCCAAGCCGTCTTGGGCCGCCCTCGCGGGTGACAGCGATGGCGTACAGCAGATGGTCGCAGAGCAAACTTTATTTACTTCGACTGATTTTCGCCATTTCACGCGGGTGAACTCGCAGTTTTTTCGCAGCGCGTCACAAGAAAACACCAACTAAGAGCACTTGGCTTCGATTGGCTTTGCTTGGCTTAGAATCGCACACTTAATTCGTAATGCTAACCGGTACTAACACAGTTTCTTACATTTTATTGTTCGTTCTTTTTGCTCAAAAATGCATTCTGTTCGTTTTCACTTGTAAGAAAAGAGGTTCATTTTGTTTTTGTTTTTTTTTCTTTCAAGCAACTTTCTATTTTCCACACTGCGGCGCCCCGAGCGCTCAACCCAACGCTGTCTGCGTTCGACCCAATCCTCAAACTCTGCTGCTCACCTAGACCCAAGAGCAACCGACGCAACGCGGCTTGGGGGCCCAGAGCCTTGCGCCCCCAATTCTAAAACTCTCTAATATAGAAAATTCAAAGGATTTAGAAGGAAAAAAAAAAGATTGAATCGTCGCGATGGCACATCATAGTCCCTGTAGGCGTCGAAGTCTCTACAATGAAGTTATTTTTGAACAGCTCTGATAGCTCCCATGCAACAATGGTTGCTTGTATACTGTCAAATGCTCATATTCTGCGGCCTAAAGCTCATGGCACAGTGCGAAAACGCGCGCGCGCGGAGAAAGCGAAACAGTACGCGGACAAACATGCAGACGCGCAGTCGGTCGCTGCGAATCTGCGCGATCGCTGCATTGAGGCTTCTTTCTATTACGCTCCATTTAGTTATACAAACACTATAAGAACATATTTCACATAGTTTGCTCTCAGCGTTTACCTACCTTTCACGCTATAAGCCGGTTCGGGAGACTCCATCGCGGCGACCGCGCGCAGTGGCGTTCACTGTACGTATTCGGTAAAGAGATGGCGTCTGTAAACGATTGTGTGCTTTCAGTTTGCCCAAGATTATTATTTAGACAGTAAACAACTTCTCTCGTTTTGAAAGTACTTACGGAAATATCCGGGAGAGCTCGCGCGTGGTATTTTCAGTGACCGCTGACAGCAAAACCTATGAGGAGCGCGCCGCGTGATCCCTCATACTACGCCAGCGAGGCGCTTCCGATAGATGGCGACTCCGTAACTCCTCGCCGCCAATAGAAAAGTTTGGAATAGGTTTACGTTATAGCGCCCATGGTCAACGGTGATGGTGGTGGCACTTATGGCAATGTTGCTACAGGCAAGGTTAGCCAGGAAGACCGGGTCGGCAATTGCTCCATCTGAGCATCTCTTTCTGCGCCAAATATGTCACCATGTGTCCGTCAGTCCTGTCTTTCGCAGACATGTGAGAAGAATCCATGACAATTCCATTGCCTTGCTTTTGACGGCGGTGCGGTGAATGGGCGAGCGCGGTTTCGCTTTTCGGCGCTGGAGCAGGCGCCCGGAAACGGAAGCTTTAAAAAAATGGGTGTGCAGTGATTTGCCGGGAGAATACAATATCAAGTATAGAGGCATGCTGAGCGATCATGCTATCAGTTGACCGCGCTTTTTGTTCATTCCTTGTCGTTTATTCCAAGGTTTCGTTCGTTCTCGCTCTAATACGACGCCGTAAGTTAAATGTCCTGCCACTTCGGTTGCATCCTCACCTTAAAGTAAAAATTTTTTGGCAAAAAGAAATTGCGTACGAACGGCTCTGCTTAGTGAATTCCGCCACAGCCGTTTTTCACAAGCTGAGTGAAAATAAACTTTTGAAAGAATGCTTTACGAGTCTATGCTCATTTCTATGTCTATCGTTTGCCGTTGGTGCACTGTAAAATGAACTGGATGCGTTCCACCAGCGACAGCGGCTGCAGCAGCAAAGCCAACGCACGCCACGTCCCGGGCTCTTTCTGCAGACGACGCCTCTCACTAACCGGAAGCTAAAGGCGTCACCAAATACAGCGGGTAAGTGCGTCGATAGAAGCCTCTAGCAAGCGGTACGCAGAGGGCCCAGAAACTTGTAACGAAGCCCCTCCGTGACTGGACGATATATGAATAAAGTCAAGTAACGCATCTTAGCAGCAGCGAGTCCGCAAAATATTTTACAAACAACGTGTTATACACTGAGGAAAATTGCCCGCTGAAGAGGCTTTTCTTGTTTCTATAACTAACTTCCGAACACCCACACTCTAAAAAGGTTTACATCCTTTGGGGCTTATCTTGTGTCATAACAATAATCGTCGTCTGCCTTGCTTGCATTTCCTTTCTTGAAAACTCAGCGCTCGCTACTTTCCTGTTGAGAATGCTCTGTCATACTGATGAATCGCGCACCATTCGTGATCGGGAAGTACGGGGTGCAAAGCGTTATAGATTTTATATGCGGGCAAGCTAGATGGCGATTATTATTGTGGGACAAGATAAGCCCCAAAGAGTGCAAACATTCGTTGCGATAGCAATTACATGGACAATCCAAGCTAATTTTTGTCGTCGCCGTCGCCGTGATGTTCCGTATAAAGTCTAAGGGTGACAACACCGTCGCCGCGCGTCGTATGCTGTATGTGCGAGTGAAAGCACGCGAGGGAAGCCGACGATCGCGGCTCGCGCGAACGAAGAAAGCGGAGAGCAAACGCACCGTGTTCCGTCGCGCAAAAAGCCGTGGGGGGATGCGCGTAAGGGAGGGTGGGCGTGCGTTGTGCTCCGACAGCAGCTGCGCATTTCGCGACCGGGCGCAAAGGGAACTGATGATCGCGGCTCAATCTCGCGCGTCATATATGGAGGAAAGCGGGTAGGCAGCGCGGGAAGGCCTCCGCCAACAAGTGCGTACTTTGCACGGCCACGTGCGGTCGCGCGCTTCGTATCTTGAAAGCGATCTGCAGAGGCGTATACCTCCGTGCGCGCTGTGCTCACGCCGCTCTTGCGTTGAGGCGATAGGTCACTTCGCTTGCTGCGGCTGCCACGCTTGCTCACACCAGCGTTTTGACAGCGAGTGTCCGCGCTCATCGAGTGTGATGTGCTCATGTTTGCTTGTGAGCGCTGACACCATGCTTGTTAATTCAGTGAGCAAGCGAATGTTTCAAAGTTGATATGGCCGATAAAAATATTATCCTTACTTCGTATAGCTGTCTACTAATTGGCTATCGCAATCGATGCTTCGGCTTTAGGGCGAAACTGCGACTTTTTTTAAGAGTGCATAGAAAAGGGAAACTACTATATATACGCCTATATTGGTGCGCGATTTTTTGGAATTGCACCCTTGTTGCCAATAGGCATTTTGATGAATTGCCAACTACATCTTATTTTGCAGCTATATATTTTATTATATCACTATACCCTAGTCTTTCGGATGTCCGCCATTTTCTGAGACGTTCATAAAAAATTAAGCGAAAAAAAAAACGCGCAGCACTTCACCGAAATTCGAACTGCCGACCGGCATATTGCCGTTTGGAAGTGCTGACTCTTGGCCACACCGCCTTTTTTAAATTTATTGCCAGAATTAACAGAATGCACAGAATGCACAGAATTTAGTCGAATTTACAATAATGAGAGAGATCAAAGCATGCCAGCCAATCATTGGCCGATTCAGGAGTTTTAAAGTTACGTTAAGCATTTCATCATCATCATCATCATCACCATCATCATCAGCCTGGTTACGCCCACTGCAGGGCAAAGGCCTCTCCCATACTTCTCCAACAACCCCGGTCATGTACTAATTGTGGCCATGCCGTCCCTGCAAACTTCTTAATCTCATCCTCCCACCTAACTTTCTGCCGCCCCCTGCTACGCTTCCCTTCCCTTGGAATCCAGTCCGTAACCCTTAATGACCATCGGTTATCTTCCCTTCTCATTACATGTCCTGCCCATGCCCATTTCTTTTTCTTGATTTCAACTAAGATGTCATTAACTCGCGTTCGTTCCCTCACCCAATCTGCTCTTTTCTTATCCCTTAACGTTACACCTATCATTCTTCTTTCCATAGCTCGTTGCGTCGTCCTCAATTTGAGTAGAACCCTTTTCGTAAGCCTCCAGGTTTCTGCTCCGTAGGTGAGTACTGGTAAGACACAGCTATTATACACTTTTATCTTCAGGGATAATGGCAACCTGCTGTTCAGGTTCAAGCATTTAGGTGGCTCAAATTGACTGGCTGTCTTCACCCAAAAAGATTACGTTCTCGTGACGCCTGCGGCCGAAAGGATTTTACACATCTGCGGCCAAGGTCTGTGAAAGGTGGCGCTGGGTAACACTCCCAGGGCTCTACTAGGAAACATAAAAACCCAAGAAAGTGGATGGAGAAACGGCGCCATGGTAGCGAAATTTGTAGAGCATCGCAAGCGAAATGCGAAGATTGTGGGATCGTTCCCCAAATGCAGGAAGTTGTTTCTTCATCCACCTAAATTTCCATTAATTTATCGTTTCTCTATTTCATTTATTAAGCACAAGTAATTTCCCCTGTGTTCTCCTTGGTGTCAGTGACTCTCGGCTTCTTATGATATGGCTAATAAAAATCGGGCCCCTCGGTTAACCCGCTTTCTTCTCGTACACGGTGTTGCTGTCTATATATTCCAAGAAATCTTGCAATAAGTTCTCGGGAATACAGATGAATTAGTCTTATGTCAATATCTGCATTAAACACTTCCAAGCGCTTCTTCCAAAAGCTATACAGTCTAATGAGCATTGCAGCATCAGATGGTGCATCATCTACGCAAGGTACTGGCAAAAATTCTACGCCATGTGCATCTGGCGGCAATTCCTTTTTAATAGGTTTCTGTAATACGTTCCAAAAGAATTCGCCTTCCCTGCAGTCTAGGATCCCATGTTCAGAAGTCTCCGACTGGCGGCATGCATAGCAGTTAACTATCCAAGGTATATAGAGCCCCTCTTCCTGCATCCATGTTTTGAACACCAGTGTACCTGAGTGTAGTTGAAAGAAAGAGGTTTTGGCGCTGGACGAAACAAACATTATTTTAGCTCGACATAAAACATCATTGGCAGGCTCATCCCCATACAAAGTTAGGTGCAATGACGTAACTAAGGCTAGATCAACCAAGTCTTTGCACAATCGTTTTCTCTGTACAGTGGCTAGGTACTCATACGTAAATCTGGCTTTTAAAATATTGCATGTGCCTATAAGTTCTTTCATATATCTATGAAATCCACGGGACATATAATTTGAAGAAGCAATAAAGTTTTGTAAAGCCTTCATCAACAGCGTTTCCAGCATTGTTCGTAATAAATGTGTTCGTAATAAACAAAGCAAACTGCATTGTTCGCTTCAGTAGTGGCAGACAAAAAAAAAATTATTGACTAATTGCCTCAGAAACAAATGGGCCAAGCTAACGCCACCATCTCGCACTCGTTCAAAAAGGTTAGTCCGGCTGGTCCTTTCCCTTGCACCCAGGATTCCATATGAAAACCACAAACACGCGATTCAGCTTCTGAATGTTAGTTCTTGAACAATGCAGCACGCGGAGATCATACCACACTTCACTGATACAAAAATAAACAAGTTGCGAATTGTAGCACGAGACAAAAAAGCTGGAAAATTCCGCCCTCGTACTTTGTTTGCCCTGTCACTCAATTTTTCAGCCTGCGTCCACCAGTGTACGGATCACTGTGGCGTAGTGGTGAAGTGGCGCCCCCAAGTACCTCACGGAGGTGGTCACCCGCGTCATATAGACCAATGTGCCCCTATGCACTTTGACGAGCTCAGTCTATTTCCAGTTGCTTCACAGAATTGCTTGGTCAACTTCAGAACTTCCGATACACCGACAGTATCTCATGGAATATAATACAGCGCCTAAATATAGTGAGCTGGCGCCTATAGCTGATAAAATAGGCTGACGTCCCGCTCTTCAGTTTATGCATAAACCAGCACCAAGGTGAAAACAACTTAAGCGAAGCTGCCAGTGAAATGTGAAATGCAGGAAGGAGAGAGGCGGACAGAATGACTCCATGGAGATGACTCTGTCTCGACCACTCTGCGAGTGGGGCGTTCCATCTACGCAATCAATGCTGTGTTGTTATAGGTAGTAGGTCGCTCCGCATGTACCTGCGAATGTTTATTTTAACAAATGCATGTAGGAAACAATGCACCACATATTGCGCATAATATTGCGCCGGCTTCGATGCTGCAATGGAAAGAACATTCCCCTAAAGAACTATGATTGAGTGACGTGCTATGATTCGCTGACGCTGGGTAGCTGATGTATAAAACAGCACAAGCTGAAACAATTTAAACGAAGCCAGTGGTAAAAATCGAGGGCGAAGATAGGAAATAAAAGGAACAGCTTGGTCTCTAAAGTTAACCACCGGAAACACTATGCACATGAAGGAGGAGGATGACATCCATTGCCTATTTTGTGACCATATGACGGGCTTGAAGAATGCATTGGCGCGAACCGCTGGGAAATTAATGCGTATGGCTTTTTACTTTCTTGAAATGTTCAAGTGTCCGAGCGCCTTTAAATTCTTTAAGGTACATGTTTCGCACAAAACACCCGTCTAGTACCCTGAATTTAATGAAGGAGTACATTAAGCATATTATGTTGAGGATCGAATACACCCATTTTCGTAATTTTCAGCAAAAGTACACCCTTAAAAACGCTCCCACCCAAAGCAACGATCATCGGCATCTGCCTTGCTTGCGTTTCCTTTCTCGAAAACTCTGTGCTCGCTATACTTTCGCCTCGAGAATGCAATATGATACTAATACACGCGCATGCGATTCGTCTAGACACCTAGAAGTCCCGGGCGCGCAGTGTTAAAGAAAGGAAATACGGGCAAGATAGATGACGATTGTCGTTGCGGGACAGGATAAGTCCCAAAGGGTGCAAACTATTTAAAGGGACACTAAAGAGAAAAATGATTTCTTATGCATCGATAAATTACCTTTCTACGATATTAAAAACACCACTCTTACCACAATAAGACGCTTGGTAAGCCAGAAAAAGCGCAAGAACGAAAGACAGGTGGCGACGCCTCCTTGAAGTTTCCGCACCTGGTCTCTGTGACGTCATCGATTTGGATGGCATCTTCTAGGGCCTACTTACTTATACAGCGGTACAGATTCACTGCATTGTGTTCTAAAGGAACCAAATATTAAACATAGCAAGTTTCGGGAACCTTTACTCAGCCAATGCAGCCCAAATGCAACAACATACTTTGGAATACCTGACGCCACACTGACGTACCGGCGTTGAGGTACTGGCGTGAAATGCAAATACTGATACTTAGATCTTCATTTTCTCATCTAACAATGAATCTATTATTTTAAAATGACTGCCTGCAGGGTTCTCAAACAATGCTTTATTAGACTAAACGAATTTATTGTTCCGCTTTAGTGGCCCTTTAAAGAGTGTAAGGCTGAAAAACGGGTGTTTTGTCATTCAATTCACTCTCGAGGGTGTTATTTTTCATAGAGTATAGGCCTCTCTTGTACGTTGGGCGAACGACTATATGGTATCGATTTGTGGAGTATTCTGAAGTTTCCTGAGCGCATATTCTTTTTTTAGAAATGCATCCGAATCGGAAGTCATCCGACAATTTTGGCAGATATGGCATATCTTTGCTTGGTGACAACATGTCATTTTTATTTTAAACTGCCTCAGTATTCGTGCATGTCGGTGAGTCTCGTCAAAATATGGCACACTAGCGAGGATCTTATGGGTCAAAAAATGCGCAGCCTATTACAAGAGCGTTGCACCAGTTGGCCTTTGAACTTTTTTCCTTTTTTTCTGCTCTTTGTTGGGGGAGAGGTAGTGTGTCAGTCTTACAAACAAAGTCACACGAAAGAGTGACATGGCCCCCTCGACTATGTCGACGAAGTTTGGCGATGCATACTACGTAACGTGCATTTGTTATATTTTTGAATGAGTCGAAGACACCTAGTTTACGGAAAAATTATTTAGCATACGTCATTCATAGCTTGGAAAGAAGGTGCGATGGGGGCGGAGGGTCATTGCGCGAGTGCCGTGATCGAAGTGGGTCAGCCAGGCGAAGGCGACAATAAGACGCTGCAGTGGTGGCACGAGCACGCCGAAGAAATAATTCGAACAGCAACAACAACAACCAGCGAGCAAAAAGAAAAGAAGAAGGAGGAGTCGGGGAGACGTGGAATAACAAGCTTGCGTGGAGGAAGAAGTTCACCAGTGCTCCAGGCGCAGGAGTGAAGTCGTCTGGCATCAGATCAGAGCTTCGTGCTTTCTACGTGACCAGGGCGACCTTCCAGGGGCGTGTCATCGCGTTCTCACGAACAGCGTTCTGATGATCGCACGTAGGAAGATGCCGAGCGATGTCGGGAAAATGAAGTCCATGCCCCTGGAGCAGAGGCGAAGCGTCCGGCGTCGAGGCCTCTACCGTGCCAAGGCCACCTGCACTTGTTCTCAACGTCGCAACTGGACTTACTCCTGCATCACAGGATCCCGAGTGTTCACCTGAAGGTGACGAGAATTTTTCTTTAACAATGCCTGTCTTCAGCACCGCTTCTATGCCCCGAGGGCTACCTCCGTCGCCACCTCGAGTTCCTCTCGCAACTCCACTGCAGACCACGAATAGCTGTAGGCCTTTTGTGACTTAGACACTTTCTTTGAATACTTTATCCATTGTGCGTGTGTGTGTGTGTGTGTGTGTGTGTGTGTGTGTGTGTGTGTGTGTGTGTGTGTGTGTGTGTGTGTGTGTGTGTGTGTGTGTGTGTGTGTGTGTGTGTGTGTGTGTGTGTGTGTGTGTGTGTGTGTGTGCGTACATGCGTGCGTACATGCGTGCGTACATGCGTGCGTGCGCGTGCGTGCGTGTGTGCGTGTGCGTGTGTTTGATTAGTTTGTAGAGTTTCTGTTCCTCCTTGTGCTAGATAGTCTTTAATGAATGGCTTGCAGTGTGATAATGAACGACTTCGTCACTTCATGCGCTCACGCAGTGCCCCAGCTAGGATTACTTAATTGAAATAGCCTCATCACAGGAGGATTACCTCCATCCTTATTAAGGAAGCCAGGTGACAGCATTATTTAGGAAAGGTGCTGAGTTCATTACAGCTGTATTGTGGTTTTAGAACTGATATGTCTGCTATATGTTTCTACATCTTTTGCCTCTGAAGTCTGTAAACGTCTGTGTGTATTGAGAATGCTGGGGATGCTGATGAATGCCAATCAGGCTTGGCCGGCAAGACGTAGAGAACAGCGGCAGATGGCTGCGGTCAGTGTTCCGTGGAACGTCACTTATGCATCTCGATCGAGGTTGGTGTCATCATCATCATCATCATTTTCATCAGCCTAGCCACGCCCACTACAGGGCAAAGGCCTCTCCCATACTTCTCCAACTACCCCGGTCATGTGCTAATTGTGGCCATGTGGCCCCTGCAAACTTCTTAATCTCATCCGCCCACCTAACTTTCTACCGCCCCTGCTACGCTTCCCTTTCCTTGGAATCCAGTCCGTAACCCTTAATGACCATCGGTTATCTTCCCTCCTCATGACATGCCCTGCCCATGCCCCCCCCCCCCCATTTCTTTTTCTTCATTTCAACTAAGATGTCATTAACTCGCGTTTGTTCCCTCACCCAATCTGCTCTCTTCTTATCCCCGCTTAATGTTACACCCATCATTCTTCTTTCCATAGCTTGTTGCGTCGTCCTGAATTTAAGTAGAACCCTTTTCGTAAACCTCCAGATGTCTGCCCCGTAGGTGATTACTCGTAAGGCACAGCTGTTCTACACTTTTCTCTTGAGGCATAATGGCAACTTGCTGTTCATGATCTGAGAATGCCTGCCCAATGGACCCCCAGCTCATTCTTATTCTTCTGATTATTTCAGTCTCAGGATCCGGATTGGTGGCCACTATCTGCCCTAAGTAGATGTATTCCCTTACCACTTCCAGTGCCTCGCTACCTATCGTAAACGGCTGTTCTCTTCCGAGAGTGTCAAACATTACTTTAGTTTTCTACAGATTAATTTTAGACACACCCTTCTGCTTTGCCTCTCCAGCTCAGTGAGCATGCATTGCAATTGGTCCCCTGAGTTACTAAGCAAGGTAATATCATCAGCGAATCGCAAGTTACTAAGGTATTCTCCATTAACTCTTATCCCCAATTCTTCCCAATCCAGGTCTCTGAATACCTCCTGTAAACACGCTGTTAATAGCATTGGAGGTATCATATCTCCCTGCCTGACGCCTTCTGTGTTGAGCTAAATATATATTTCGGTATTTATACATACGGCTCGTCTACACCCCGATTCCGTAAATGCCTGCATGATTGCTGATGCTTCGACTGAGTCCAACGCTTTCTCGTAATCAATGAAAGCTATACCAATGAATCTCGAATCAATGAGTCTACGCGCCTACATCCAGTCATGATGACCAGCAAGTCGAAAGCTGCTATGAAGACGTGGAAATGGTGATGGGTAAAGTAAAAAAAATACACTATACTGATGGGCGAGTTCACTGCCAGGGTAGGCAAGAAGCAGGCTGGAGACAAGTCAGTGGGGTAATATGGCATAGGTTCTAGGAATAGCCGGGGAGAACTATTAGTAGAGTTTGAAGAACGGAATAATTTGCGGATAATTAACACCTTCTTCCGCAAGCGGGATAGCCGAAAGTGGACGTGGAGGAGCCCGAATGGCGAGACTAGAAATGAAATAGACCTCATACTCTGTGCTAACCATGGCATCATAGAAGATGTGGACGTGCTCGGCAAGGTGCGCTGCAGTGACCATAGGATGGTAAGATCTCGAAATAGCCTAGACTTGAGGAGGGAACGGAAGAAACTGGTACATAAGAACCCGATCAATGAGTTAGCGGTAAGAGGCAAAATAGAGGAATTGCGGATCAAGCTAAAGAACATGTATTCGGCTTTACTCAGGAAGAGGACCTTAGTGTTGAACCAATGAACGACAATCTTATGGGCATCATTAAGGAGTGTGCAATAGAAGTCGGTGGTAACTTCTTTAGACAGGATACCGGTAAGCTATCGCAGAAGACGAAAGATCTGATTAAGAAACGCCAATGTATAAAAGCCTCTAACCCTACAGCTAGAATAGAACTGGCAGAACTTTCTAAGTTAATCAACAAGCGTAACACAGCTGACATAAGGAAGTGTAATATGGATAGAATTGAGCATGCTCTCAGGAACGGAAGAAGCCTAAAAGCAGTGAAGAAGAAACTAGGAATAGGCAAGAATCAGATGTATGCGTTAAGAGGCAAAGCCAGTAATATCATTACTAATATGGTTAAGCTAGTTCAAGTGGCTGAGGAGTTCTATAGAGATTTATACAGGGCCAGTGGCACCCACGACGATAATGGAAGAGGGAAGAGTCTAGAGGAATTTGACATCCCACAAGTAACGCCGGAAGAAGTAAAAAAAGCCTTGAGAGCTATGTAAAGGGGGAAGGCAGCTGGGGAGGATCAGGTAACCGCAGATTTGTTGAAGGATGGTGGGAGGATTGTTCTAGAAAAACTGGCCACCCTGTATACGCAATGCCTCATGACCTCGAGTGTACCGGAATCTTGGAAAACCACCAACATAATCTCAAGCCATAAGAAAGGGGATGCCAAAGACTTGAAAAATTATAGACCTATCATCTTACTGTCCTTTGTCTACAAAGTATTTACTAAAATAATCGCAAGTATAATCAGGAACACCTTAGACACCTGTCAACTAAAGGACCAGGCAGGATTTCCTAAAGGCTACTCAAAAATAGACCATATTCACACTACCAATCAAGTGATAGAGAAATGTGCGGAATATAACCAACCCTTATATATAAACTAGTGTAGAAGGCCTAATAAAATGAGTGCGGTCGTGGCAATGTAATAACGTATCCTTTAGTCCACTCGCCCCTCTGTATGTGAAATAATGTTCACTTATTTCCAGTAAATCCTGCGAATGAAAAAGGTATTACGTTCACACCACGCATTGCTTCAAGTTAACAAGGCTTGCATGGGCCTCATTGAATAGATGCGAGTGAATTACAAAAAAATGTTTTTCTTTCGCCTTTTCTTTTGCTTTTCTTTTCTTTGTATTTTACTCGGCGATGCAACTTGGATTTAAAAAAAAACATTTCTTTTTAATTATTTTTCTGCTGATTGCTATAATGCGAAAACACGAGACTGCGTGTTATTTTTCTGTGGTTTGCTAAATGTGGATGGATAATGACGTTTCGCGTCAAATGTCCGTCCCAGCATGCCATAATAACTAGGCAAAGTGCATAGCCCTAGTTACTTTGTTTTTAGGGATGCCTCGTGTTACCTCAATTCTCAAACTCGGGAGCCCCTACCCGCTACACCACCTCTCATAAACATGTTGTGGCTTTGAGACTTAAAAGCTATATATTTGTTAATTTATTGGCTTTTGTATTGACTCAACTACTGGGATCACAGAAAAGCTGGCCGCAGTATTCTGGTTGGCAATCCAAACCGCAAATACAAAAAAGAAAACAATGGACCAAGGGAACTTCTCCTGAAGCTATTAATTTTTTTGTGTGCTTTCCTTGTAAATATAAAGCGCTACCACCATCTCTCAACATTTTGGAGAAGGGTATTGACGAAAAAGAAAAGTGATGCAATATTTATTCACACCGCTTACGCCAACCCTTTTACCGCGTGCCAAGAACACTACCGGTGCTGTTCTGGAATTTGCTGCGATCTTGCATTACATTGTACAGCAGTTCCTCAGTGTTATCCTCAAAATACATTGTATAAAAGATGGAATTTTCCACTGATATTTATGGCGGAAAACGTGAGCAGAATTTCTTTCGCGCAAGGGCTCTCAAAGAACGATGCAAGGGTGGTTCATACGTCCTACAATTAATTTTAAAGTGCTCTTCAATGGCGTAAAATTTACCATCTCTAACAGATCTATTCTTTTTCTATTTGCAGTCACTGCTATTGGTGAGGATATTACATTTCTCCCGACTAAACAATCGCCCTTTGCACATCTCATGGCCCGTTTAGGTTTTCTTTAATGTAGCCTATCTACCTCTTCTTGTGGCGAGTTCGGTTAAACTTGCTATGAGAGTAAATGGCCGCGCCTTCGTGGAGAAACAGCCAACGCCTCCTAGATAGCAGGCCTGTGCACTCTGATGGACGACATCTTGGTATACTTATACCGAAATTCTCGTTGCCAAACCCGGCGTACCGAAAGTGGTGACGTCAATGTCACTGCGGCTTATTCGGGAGCCCGCCTATAATTATATGGCAGTAGAGCAAGGCAACATGACGTCATGGATCGAAATGCACCAGCACTTGACACAGCGCACACCTCTTATGATTATTTCTTGCAACTTTATCAGGTGCTGCTTGTTTCTTCTATCATCTGTTGTTGTTGTTGCAATATCAGCCTTTCTCGTGCGTTTTCTTGTTTAGTTTTTGACATCAAAAACGTAGGATCAGTTACCACTGGGTTACTTCTTCTGGGTAAAGATGCCAATTCTATAAGCCAAATAACAGTTGCGCCCTTTTAGACATCGGTCTTGCTTTTGATACAGTCAGTCATGCGCATGCATTCTGTAGCATGCATGGCCCATGTGTCCAAAGAAGAACCTTGCCCTGGATTGCAGATTTTCTCTCCATCGCAGTATCCTTAAGTAAGGGGCGCAGTGCACCTTTAGAGTTGAAGCAAGAAGCCCTCAAGGAAGCGCTTTAAGTCGGATACTTTGCCAATGTAGCAGTATGCAGACTACCTAATCTGTTACCGCGAAGTGTTTATTTCTCAATCTATGTGGATGAAATTTCTCTACGGGCGTCGAATACAGATCATGCCGAAGAAAGGTCTTACATTCCGAGAATATTAACATATTGACACTACAATATGCTTTTTGACTAAGAGCTGCATGGCTCTCTAGGCCGAGAAATGCACCGTTCTGCCCTTCACAAGAAGGGAAGTTAAACACCTCTATATATCTCCATCAACCAGTCAGTAGTGCCGGTAGTACTAGTTCATCATTTTCTAGGAGTACCTTTGGACAACTTTCCTGGAAGGCCCACGTAATCGCATCGTAAGAAGCATCTAAACCGAACCCTAAACGTACTATCTCTGCATATGAGATATCGGTTGGGGAAGCAATTTTGAATCATTTAGGACGATACATGTCGCTCTCGTTCTTCAATGTGCGCTCCCTTTAATGCACGGTACTTAAATCCTGTGAACACCGCTTTACTATTATGATCGCAGAAAGTACAGTTGACTCATTCAAACTCTTTTCATAACCATAGTTGTAATGTAACTGCCCCGAACAGCAAAGCCTGCTACGGGCAGTCGCACAACGCGTAAAGACATTGCCTGTGTAAGTTAAGGCACGATACCACCATGAAAGTGGGGAAGTATTATAGTATCCGTAGTTCTAATGCATCTCTACCAAAAGGAAGCACGTGGAAACCTCATTGTTGTAGTATATCGCGGCTGCCACATGTAGTCAGAACATCATAAAAAAAAAGGTTGAGTGGTGGCAGGAGACACTTGATCATGTCAAAGTTCACAGCGTTATAAACGGTGGTACTTGGATTGGTTGGTAAGCTTTGAAAGGTCGGGAACAATAGTTTGCAGCATTTTCTTTCCCTTTCAAAACGCCAGAGCACACAAACATGAATAGCAGCGCCGGGAAGTTTATCATGATGACTAAGAAAGTGCCCTTAGATACGCGAAGTCATTAAACAACTTTTCATTTTCCGTTATACCGTTCGTATAGAGGCCCTAATGCATAGCTGACTGATATAAATATGTGATAGTGTTTTCGTCCGTTTACCAGTGAATAAAGATACACAACAGAGTCTCTGCTGACGCGGCTGGAGATCATTTACGTGTTCCGGGAAAGGCCCCAAAACAACAGTGACTCAATACTTGCTGCGCAAATCGGAAACTCCTAAAGAAGCCGGACGCGCACATAAGAGTACCAACGTAGAAAAAGGCTCTGTGAAATAACCGGAGCAGCCTGGAATGAGCGAATATGCTAAAAATTCCCCGTTTCTTACGCAGGAACGAGCGGGCACTCTAGTCATCAGCGCACGCACTCCAGTCGTCCTTCCTATCGGCATCCGCGACGGGCGCAGCCAAGCGAGGCCTGACTGCCCGGCCAAACCGGTAGCGCGGACAATCGCCACTATCCGCCGGGGAAAGCCCCAACGAACTGCCTTGGTCAGCTGACGAGACCGAGCTGATGGTCGGAGAAGAGAATGGATGCCAGGGCCGCCAGGGTCGCTTGGTCGTGGCGCCTTGTTTTGTAACTGTCCATTTTTATTTTTCCGCTCGGTGTGAGTGTCTCGGACGCCGCGGTATCGGCTTTATTGCCGGGATGAGGCACTCGGTGCGACGCCACGATAAGAATGGAAAATTAAAGTAAATGCTTTTTCACGACATACAGCTCCTGTAAAGCTTTCCCGGCCGGCGTTCCACCCTAAGGAACTTTTTTTTTTTTCATCGTCTTGGCTAGTTTTTTTTTCAGCTACAGAATGATGGCAACCTCACGTAAGAGACCGAACTCGCATGACATGATCAAAGAATGGAGTAGACGAAAAAAAGCTTTTGGACATGCAAATATCGAGTATCAGGCTCGGTAAAGGTTGGAGTGCTCTGGCAAATGCAAAGCGATCCAAGAAGCACTGAAAATCTATGGCCGGAATAATTTAACGATTCTATTTGAACTATTTCCATTTTCGCATTTCGTCAATGGTCCGAGCTGCGCTTCTCCAGAGTTATCACGAGGATGAGCTGCTCGGGAACCGTGTATGATAAGAAAGCAAGAGAATTGAAGGAAAGGAATTGGTACATTACACCTGCCAAGCTTTAGTCTCAACTGCGTCAAAAACATTCAATAATAGTGTCGACAACTAAGACCACTCAGCGTGCTAATCTATTCATTTTATCAGTAAAAGAAATAATGCAGCTAAGGAGTGTCTCAATGCCACTTTATGAGGTAGTTCTCAACGACCTCCACGTGTCTTGCAAATTGCGAGCGTCTAGTGTTTTGATCTTATTGGTTTTGCCACAACTGCACATTTTTAGTCGTTGTGGGGAAAGAACAGGGTAATTTTTTTTTCTCAACGAATTCTCAACCTCGCTCGCCGTAAACGAGGCGGCGCACGGGGCGGCTCGAGGACGGACCGAGCCGCCACCGTCACTACCACCACCGCCACCTCGGCCCGCGACATCAGGCGAGGGGTGGGAGTGGAAGGATCAACTGACGAATTACAGAGAAATCACACAACACTACAGACTGGTTACGTGCAAATTTCAGCCACCGCACCAGGAAATGAATGAGAGACAAGCGGTCGTTTGTCGACAGCTGCAGACAAGAACGTTTCTCAAATCGGTGGTCTTGACTCTTTGTTAGCCAGAGCTTTATTCGTCAAACCGATGTAAGTTTTGTGAGTGCGGGTCAACCCTGGAACACATGTTATGGTAGTGCGAACAAGGGAGGTTCAAGACGGGGACGCAGCCTCGAACCGAACGCGCTGGGAGATTGCGCTGCTCAGCTCTGCCCTCTGTGGACAGAGTGGACACGGCGGCACACAGTGACAATGTTGCCTCAAATACAATTGTTCGTGCAGATTCTGCTTGGGAGCTGCTTCATCGATCACAGATCCGTGGGATGGGCCGATGGCGGGCACCGCTCTGTGCATGCCCCCCCCCACCGCGGTCTTAGCTTCCTACGTCGAACCTAGCTGTCTTTAAGGCGCAAGCTCCGTTTTCGGCAAGCCGTGATTAAATCTGCGCGTGGGCAGCCTCTACTGCGCACCAATTGCGAGCACCTTGACGTCACTAGGACGATACCGGCTTATTAGGCTCTTGGGCTTAGACGATGCAGCACCCGCAACGGTTTTCAGAGGACACGGCACGACCGATCCTAATAGGTCGAGAAGCTGCGGGCGAAAGGCGGTTCAGAATAAATTGTCACCGACATCAGCAAGGGGGGTTATGGGTGCAGTGATTGAAGCGCGACTATGTTTGGAGGGAACAAACATTGGGAAAACAAACATTGGGAAAGAAAAAAGCGTTCATTAAATTAAAGCGAGACACAGTTAGATTCATTCAACGAAAATAAAATTCCTTATCAATTTTATATATGCGTGACGAGTAAAGAAAAGACAACTCTATTTTATTTTATCACTATTAATAAATACATTTTTTCAGCACCCATCGTAAGAGGGCGGCGTTGATGCCGCTGTCGGTAGCAAAGCGATGTAGCTCTTGAAGTGTGCAGAAAGGCGTGATTGAGAAGTTCACCTGTTACAACATGCCCCCTCATACGTTGTGCTGTTTTTCGTGTCGACGTTTGTCTGAATTTGGTGACGTGGTTAGCTTCATAGTTTCTCAACCTTTTGAGTCAAAAGTAGTGAGTTACGACCGCCAGATAATTGCTCACTTTAGTTGTTTTCGCGCGACTGCGCAGGCCAACGTGTTTGACGTCCGACGATAGAACCAGCACTTTAACCTAAAGCTTTCGTCGGACTCCAAAGAAAGTATGTGCTGTTCAGGGGTGTGCTTTGGACAACCATACGGCTGGCCTTTTCCTGCATCGCTTTCCGCGCTGAAAGCTTTAAACGCCCATTAAGTCGAGTGGCGGGGCGTTTAAGCATACAGCTCTAATGCCAGACTACCAAAAGAAATTTCGCTCCTTTGAGAACAAGATGACGTCACTTCTGTTTTTAACGGATATGACGTCACATTGTTGTTGTGTTTTTTCGCCGGAAGTGTTCCCTCCTCGTACAGATGGCGCTAAGCCCCATGAACCGCCGATGAACCGCCATGTTTTGAACGTATGGGCTTCTATGGAAGCGTCGCTACCAGATATATTTAGCTTGGACACGGCGGCACCGCCGCGACAATATACATTTTTAGAATAGCGTTTGCAACCAAACATAAACGCATTACATACGTAAAGAAATAGCATCGTCCTCCCTACGCACGCTGCGAACGTTATTGGGTTTCTGCGGTTTACGGGAACTATGATAACATAGGTTATTTTGCGAGTTTAACGTTCGTAATGTTTACCAACGCTAAGAAATTGCGTTGTCGAACATGGCGGCACCCATGGCTCCCGCTTCAGCTTGAATTCTGGTGATGGCTACGCTCTCACTCGCGTTGATTGCCAGTAACTATTGTAATGAGCTCTCGCTTTCTCTAAACTTACCCGAAATGTTAGTTATGAGGGTATAGCGCATCCATTTGCTGAGATCGTTAGGCGACTCTGGCGCCCGTATGCTTAACGAGACGCGTCCACATAGCAAAAGCAGGATGGTTGCTAATGGATCGTCTTGGCTTGAATACGTCTGGCACCAGGCACCAGACGGCGCCCTGTCTTATAACGTCTTGTTTACTTTTGAGTTTCCGTACGGTAAACTAAAAGACTTGAAAGGACGCGCACCGTAACGTCCCGCAAAGGTGCTTACGTTTAACGTACGTAAGGCGACAAACGCTATTCTAAAACTCTGATGTCGCCTCACGTACCATTGTTCGTGCAGTTTCTGACCAGCCTTCTGGATTCTTCGGTGCACTGCCTGGATAGCGTGGTGGTCCGGAATGCGTCAACCGATGCAAACCAGCTTGCCGATCACCATCGATGCATGCTAATTGCCCTTCTTGTCTTTCTGCCGAGAGATAATCTAGTCTTGTCCGCTGCGCTTGCGCTGTTCTCATGTGTCTATGCTGACTCTCCCCCAGGTCAACAAAACGTTCTAAAGGCCAACTTTGTGACGTCATCAGCATTGTACATAAAAGACCCCCAGCCACAGTGTAGCTTCATTGGGCGAGGCAGCAGCAGCAGTACAATGCTCAAGCGGTGCTTCTTTATCGTGCAGGTACGTTACTTAAACAACACGTATTGTATCCATTCAGATAACCGTCACTTGCTGCTGTTGACTTGCCCACAAACCGTTGTATCTTTGTGTCCGTTTATGCTCGACTTGTGCGTTGTGTGAGTTGCTTGTGCTTAATTGGAGACTTTGAGCTAAACCCGGGGCCAAGGGGACGTAAGGGTACCTCTGGTGGAAATTCTGGCACAGGCTCTGGAACACCTGCGCTGTTACCGAGTGGAGATGTGGGTGGTTCCGATAGCGACTCGTCATCCACGGATAGGCAACTTTCAGTTTCTGCCACGTTTTCCAGACTGGTCTCTGGACAAAATAAAATAGCACAGGATATTGCTGAACTTCAGTGTTCTGTCAATTCGCGCTTCGAGGCTGTTGAGTTGCGTCTTAAAGCTCTTGAGTCGTCCAGTACTGCATCTAGTGTACCTAAAAATAATGGTGGATAATTTAACAGTACAGTCGGTTCTCCTAATTTGAAGGTGATTAAGCTCTCGGTTTAGAACGACGACTTAGAAAATATGCTGCGCTGTAATAATTTCATTCTGCATGGCATTCCCGAATCTCCGGTTGATAATAATGGGGCATTAGTCAACGTTCCGAAATTTTTCACAGTAGCCCTTCGCATGGACTGCCCACAAATTGAGAGGCGTCATAGGATCGGTAGACATAACACAGGCCGCACCCACCACATTGTTTTGAAACTTCTGTATTTTCGTGAGAAAGCTCAAATCTTTAAAAACGCTTCTAAGCTGCAGAGCTCCGGACAACGCATATATGAGGACTATTCAGACGACGTACGATCTATCAGTAGAAAGCTATGGCAGGTAGCCAGAACTTGCCGCAACAGCGGCTCCTCCGCGCGTATAGCATACGACCACGTGCTTATTGATAACTTGCACGCTATAACTGGGACGCGCAGACTAGCACGATTGTGCAGTCTCGTAATCACGACACCAGGGCGTCTCCTTCAGACACTGCTTCTAATTCTCGATGACGTCCACTTGACTTCCCCGATAATCTCCGCATTTTAAATATTAACGCCAGAAGTTTAGTCAACAAGTTTCCTGATTTCTTCTCATTAACTTTGTCCTACTTCCCCCCTATGATTGGAGTCACGTAAACATGGTTTCATGGTGAAATTTACAATGCCGGAATATCGCTACCAGGCTTTAATGTTATAAGAAATGATAGAACAGAAGGTAAAGGCGGCGGCGTTGCTTTATATTTACGCTCTGTCTTAAAATTTTCTGTGCTTGTTGCTTCTCCTCAAACTGAGTCGGTTTGGTGTAAAGCTTATTTTGAGTCATTGAGTTTTGTTGTTGGTGTCTTTTACCGCCCACCTAACTTGATCACAGGACCTTTGGTTTCCTTGAATGCATTCATGCAAGAAATAGCATCTCAATCACGAAATCTAATATGCATGGGTGATTTTAATGTCCCCGATATACACTGGCGGTTATTACATAAGCTAGGCCATGATTCCCAACTATAGAAACATTGAACTTTTCACAGCCTTCCGGCTCAAAGCAGTGATGCCACAAGAGGCACGGTGATTTTAGATCTTGTTTTTTTCAGCCCTAGGGTCTGTGATTATGGTTGCGAATGTGCTGTCGTTGATGGGATACCGCATCATAAAACGGTCTTTACACCTATTTCCCATCCTGTACCGAAAGCCCGATATATTTATTCTACTTTCCGCGATATGAACCATTCTGATCATGTTGGTATAGTTGATGCAGTTAGTGCTTCCTTTAGCCAGCTTGAAGTGATTAGTCTTTTTGACGATGTCGATACTTTAACTACATTTTTTGTGATCTCGTTACATTTTCCATCGTGCGTTTTGTACCGTTAAAAACAAAAAAAAGTCTCATTCAGAGCTGCCTTGTATTACACAGGAAATTTTGCACCTGTCGCGACGACTTGGGCGTTTGCGGCGTACTAAACGTATTGGTGACTCTGTTCTTACTGCACAATTCATTGCTCTTAAGCAGAAGCCTCGAAGTAAAACTAAGGCTGCTCGTGATTTTTACTTCCAGGTAAACACCTTCAGGTTTAGATAATCCATCCAAACTTTGGAGCTCTGTTCTGCCAAAAAAATCTACCACTGATACTTTTGAAATAAACGACTCAGTTACAAGTGATACTTCTATGACTGCAAATGCATTTAATAGTTACATTAAATCTGTTTTTACACATGATAACTCCGTTGTTCCTCCTTTTATAGAGCAGGCGCATATTTCTATTAACCGCATTGTTGTTTCGAACCAGGGTGTGCTGAATTTGATTTTAAAACTGAATCCGAAGACGAAAGGTAGTCCCGACAACATAGGCAATGCATTTCTCTTTAGGTACTCCATACTCCGTATGGACTAGCCGATATTTAACTGTTATTTTTCAGAAATCTCTCTCGACGTCACTTGTCCCTTTTCCTTGGAAAACGGCTAAAATTCTTCCACTATTCAAATCTGGGAATAAGCAGTCCAAACTAAAGTACAGACCCCCCCATCTCTATCACATCTTTCTTCTAAAATACTTGAACACATAATTTACATATACACAATTTAATTTCTAGAGTCTAATAAAGTTTTATCTGATGCTCAACACGGTTTCCGACGCGGATTGAGCACCACAACCCAGCTCGGTGAATTCACTCACGATGTCATCCAGGCCCTCGATGCAGGTGATCAAACTGACGCAATATTTATTGATTATTCAAAAGCTTTCGACACTGTGCCACACTCCAAATTGTTGAAAAAAAAACTCAGTTATTCTTAACAACGAAGCATTAGTCAACTGGATTTCTTCAGTTTCATCCAATCGGTCTCAGTAAGTACTCTTTAGGTTTTATCAATCCTCCACTTGTAGTGTAACGTCTGGCGTGCTTCAAGGTTCAATTTTGGGTCCGCTTCTATCTTTGATTTTCATAAATGATCTACCAAGTAATATTCCTGTTAACATACGCATGTGCACAGATGGTTGAGCTTGTACCATACGATTAAAATTCCTCATGATCACATTAACCTTAATGATTCATTTGCATCATTTCAGTCCCGGTGTGAGACTTGGCAGATGCAAATCCAACTTCCGGAAAACTGTATCTGTTATTTACCAAACGTTCTTTCCCTTATCCGTTTGCCTATTCGTCTAATGGCTACCATCTAGGAGATATTTCACAGTATAATTATCTAGGTCTTCCATTCACTCAGGATTTAGCTTGGTCGCATCACATGGAACTCATGTGCAACCGTGTGTTTAGGAGGTTAGGCTACTTGCAACGCACATTACGTTCAGCCCCACTTAGCCCACGACTCCTCACTCATAAAACATTGGTTCGTCCAATACTGAAGTATGGCTCTGTCGCATGGAACCCACACAAAATATTTGACATCAACATAATCGAATCTGTCCAGAAGAAAACTGTACGCTTCATTTATCGTCGCCTTTGACAGGCATTTTCCACCCAGTTCCCATGTTCTTAGTCTTCAACTTACCAGTCTCGCTTCTCGTCGTCACATCGAATATTTGAAGTTTCTTTATAGTCTAATGAACTCTTCACGATTTTTCCTACTTAGCAAATACGTCGCACCAGGTAAACCCACAACCAGCAGACATCACCATGAGTTAAATAGGTCCACTTTTCACCATCATACTGAGGAGTTCCAATACAGTTATTTTTTGTCCGCTCTAAAGAATTGGGCAATGCTCTCTGCCTGGTTACGCAAGATCTTTACTACTCGATAATTTATATTGTGTATTACTAATCAATGATGTTCAGTGCTCTTTTTATGCTATTCCTTGTATTGCATTTTCACACTCCTGCGATAGCCCTTCGGGATTGCAGTATGTTGAAATAAATAAATAAATAAATAAATAAAACACCAACTCTGGGCCGTCCAGCGTTCCGAGGAAGCCACCAGAGCTCAAGGGCTCATGGCCAACGCTTAGGCGGGGATATTCGCCCAATCCACGAATAACTCGCCGGACCTTTCAATTAAGTTCTTCTTCTTCAACGAATTCTCGACAGAAGCTGAAACTCGCCTAGCACACAGTCATAGTCAATGCGGAACTGCAGTAAGTTTTTTAGCATATCACGCTCGAACCCTTGTAATTCGCTGCGCCAGACTTCGTCGGCACTGAGCGAACTACTAAGACATTGCTTCACGAACCTAGCTATCCACCGTGTAGCCTATGCCCATGGCGTTGCGCTGCTAATCTAGAGGTCGTATGTTCCATCTCGGTAGCAGCAGCCCCATTTCGACGTAGGCGACAAGAAGAAGAAACAAAACGAAAAAGAAAGAATGCTGGTGTACTTACATTTTAGGCACACATCAAAAAGTCTCACATGGTGAAAATTAAACACTACGGCATGCCTCATAATCAGATATTGGTTTGGTACACAAAACAACAGAATTTGATTTCAGTTTAACCACCAGATTCTTCTGTTATATTTGGAATCATCACATTTGTTTTCTCAGAAAACTTCGACGCACCGGCGCGCAGTGCGCCCGGTTTCTCGCCTTAATTTACAGACGTCAGAAAAGAAAACCATCACTGCAAGAACATAAGTATTCATTTGAGCAAATAAACATTTGCTTCCTTAAAAGCGACACACGTGCGCTCCCAATTTTACTTTTATGTGGAAAGAATTACAAGTTTGAGAAAGACAAAAAAGAAAAGATACGTGGCTTTTAAATGAACAGACAAAAAGCTATATGAAGGCTGTGTTATTGCAGCACGTAACCTTCGCGAAGGGACCGAGATCGAGAAGTTGTGGACACAGATGGCCAGAGCCTGGTTATAAGTTGGCAATTCAGGGTTATTTGTAAGCAGCACATGTGAGGTATGTGACTTAACGGCGAAGCAAGTAACCATGCAACGGACCCTCAAATTTGAAATATTTTTCTTGAGAAATTCAGCAATTCGCCTAGTTTGTGTTCGAAATTGTTACAGTATTGGTATACGTTCAGTGCTTTTTTTTAATATGTTTGCATGAGGGACACAGAATACTTATCGAGTGCTCGCGATAGCAATTCGGGGAATAATACTTCTAGAAATCTCGTCGTTAACAACGACTAGTAAAAACATAGAGAAATAGGTGCGATTGTTTCACTATATTGCTTATTATCCACTCAAGAAATTATGAAAGAAGATAACGGATTCGTACATGACAACTGAGAAAAATAATAAAATAATTTGTGAGTGTTACAAGTAAGCCAGGAACCTACTTTAAAGTTTTTTCGTCGAAATATATGCGGGAATGTCATGGTCTGTAGAGAACGTCATGCACATAACAATGCATGTTTTGGCGCTTTATTTAGAAAACAAGTAGACTATTTATCCACTCAAGGCAGTAGCTTCACTAATAAACAAAATACACATGAAGCAGCTTTCAGTGGGAAATATGCGCCGTAAACATTTTTCTAGCAGTTAAGTATTTCCTTCTTCGACAAAGCTTTATCATTATAGAGAGCCACCATGACAATCTTATGGTAGAAAAGTCTCTACTATTCAGTTCAGATAAAAAAAAATGTTGGAGGCGAAAGTAGTTCTAATCCTTTGTGGTTGCTAAGAGCAACTTCCTTTTTTTTATTCTGTTGTAGATGGTACGCTGACGGAAGTATACAAACATAATATACAGTCAACACGACAGCTGCCACTTACAAATGAGCGAAAACGTTGACTATCTAACAAAACTAAAAATGTAATATCTCAACATAAGCCGTAAGTGTGAAGACTCGGGTTCGTGGCGCGTATTCCTCAAGGCCTTTAGTTCGTAAGTATGCTTTGTCATTGACCGGCTTGCGCCGTTAGTAATATACCCAACATTGGGATTGGCTAGTTTTTCTCTTACGAACAATTTCAGCGTGAGAATTCTTCTTTTTTTTTAATTCAGCCCCTAGGACCCATATTCACTAAAACGTTCTTACGCTAGAACTGTTTGTCAGAGCCGATGCCAGGCAATCATGATGTTGGACATATCATTAGAGAAGAAAGGCAGCCAATAGCAAAGAGCACTTACGAGCGAAAAGCAAAAAGGGCCCTGGTATCTTAGTCTCATGCACGATGTTATGATGCAACATAATTATATTTTTTGAACTGTAAGAACACGAACCCGCCACTGTAGCGCAGTGATTGCGGCATGGAATGGAGGAGCTCAAGGTCACTGGTTCGATCCCCTCCGTGACAGTTGCATTTCGATGGGGGACGAAATGCAAAAACGGGCCCTTACTTAGATGTAGGCGCACTTAATCCGGAGTCCCCCACTTCGGCGGGCCTCATAATCATTTCGTGGTTTTGGCAAGTAAACACGCAAGCGCGGAATTCACAAGGTAAACTTACGAACAAACTTTGGCGTAAGAGACATCTTACGAAAAAGCGTATTCATCAAGCAATAATGCTCATCAGATCAGCAAGCTTACGATGCCTGCCACTGCAAAGACGAGCGCTGTAGTCGACAAAAGGCGATTTATGCAATGGCAGAAAGGGTGCGAATTTCCGTACTTGCGCCTAAATTAAGCCTAAGTCGATTCAGAAAACTTAAATGGGCGCCGCCTGCAGCTGCTGACGTAAGATGTAAATTCTACTATATGGAGGCAGCACTCTTAAAAGGCAATGAAGCTGATCTTCGGCGGTTGAGCAGCCGTACGCAAGCAATGATACGCACTGTCGCAGGCAATTGGCTGGGAGGCCACGACTGTTACTCGAAGGTGAAACCTGTTTTATTGTTGCCGGCGCAGTTTATTAGATCATATAAAAGCGTGCAGGGCAGTTTTCATGCATGATTGACATACACTCTTGTGGAAGAGTATTTTAATGCTATCTGAAACGGGAAGACCTTTACACTTTGTCCAGGCTTTCGATAGACTCGTGTCCTTTCAAGTTTGCGAGGATACGTTTAGTCTTTGTGAAGATTGCAGTTGCTATGCAGAATCCTTCCTTGGTGATCACCAAAGCCGGTCAGTGATTTGAAATGGTTTCTGCCCCTTTAAATGTGTTGCATGCAGGCATTAAGCCTGTCCACGCTTATATATGGTTAAATATACGGTGAATTCATACCGCTTGCGAGGTATAAAGCTGTCCCCACTCTCCTGGTGTCGCTGCTGTACATTCTGGCTGAAGCTACGTCAATGCACTGCACAAGTGTAAAAATTTAAGATGCCAGGGCCACAAACCACAAGGAAGACGCTGCAAAATCAGGCTATTTTACACGGGCTCGAAGAAGAAATTTTCTCGTGCTCCGCATTCATGCCCTCCTTTGAACATTGGATCGCACTGTGATAATATGGCACGGTTTCAATGGAAGGCTTGTTCGCGAAAAGCTTAATCGTGCTGGTGGCGACACGGCCACAGGCCTCTTGCTTCGACACACATTTACTACATTTGTCTCGTATGTTGCGACGTTGGTCTTTGCCACCGAAAAATCGTCACAAAAGGGGTTGGAATGTCGAACAATTGCACCTTATATGGAACATACCAAAATTGTAATTATCTCGGCGCAGAACAATACTTTTTTTAAAGACCTATTAGGTGTTGTTTTAGTTATGTCAGTCACTGCATCGTGCCCCTAGTCCCAGCTTTAACTTCATATGAAGACGTCATCTCGAAACAAGTGGAAAGCGCTAGTGTAGCACGAAAATTGGGTGCTCGGTAAAGAACCCCAGGTAATCAAAATTAATATGGAGTTTCTCCACTACGGCGTATCTCATGATCGGGTCATGGTTTTGGCGCGTTAAGAAACTCCAAAATTTAACTTATGTTAATTCGAAACAACTACAACTTGTCACAAATGGGCAGTTCCCAAATTTTCAGAACATCATCACGAAAAAATTTCGCAAGCATAGGGATAGGTAGCATAGGTAGTGCATCCACTCCGGCTGAGGCCGTATATGACCTTGTATAGAAGCGAAAGGGAGTTAGGGGGTTCGATTCCCGTACTCAGCGTGACTTATTGCCCGATCACTTTCCAGTTTACTGACTGTCGCAAGGAGCAATGAACGTCGCTTCTTGCGTCATTGATATAGCAAGGAGTGCCGCCTGATAGTGTCGCGAAAGGATCCTGTCTCAAATGTCGGTAATTTCGTCGCATAGCGGCGTTCAATCTGCGATAAAAACAAGGTTTAACGTGAACGGAAATAATATTCCCGCAAGGAAATTAGAACGTACGCAAACGTTATTCTGAGCTGTAACCGTCTACTGGGAAAACCTTGTACACGTTAAATAATAACTATAGCGACGCTAATTACTTTACAGACACTGCATTATAATTATTTTTCATTTTTTTCATCAAAGAGATTTTGTAATTGCGCACTGCATCTGAAATATTCCATTTCTTAAAGAGCTAATTCCTTCATACATAGCTGATTTCCTTTGATATTTTTGGTTGCATGAGTGCTGTCGTATAAAACGAGGTGCTTAATAATGAGTCCCTTCGTGCGCGCCCACCTGTAGGCTTAAGTACCTTCTTCTGTGCCATGAGTAATCGTCAAAGAGGCTCATCACTTAATCTGACAGAATGTCACCAATGCGCATGAAGGGCCGTTTTCATTTTGATACATTGTGCTTACAGGCCACGAAAAGTTGTTTCGTGCGAAGCGCAGAAGCGTAGAAGAGTTGGCGGCCACGGCAACTGCGCAGTTCATTTTCTCGCTCGGACCATCACATGTCAGCCATAGAGAAAAGTGCTCCGACTCTCGGCAGCAAGGTCATCGCAATTACAGCTGTGGTTAAAAAGTCTTCCTCCATCGAGCAAAGGGGCTCATTTTCTCTTTTTGCGTCTTCTCCGCTTGCCAACGCGGGAAAACTCGTTTTTGCTTGCGAGCATCACCTTCGAACAATCTCATTCGCAACCTTGACATTCATTACGTGTTGGTTCGATTGGCAAGGTTCCGAAAGCTTCGTTGCGACACCCGATGCGTGCAGCTTCTTTTTTTTTTTCTTGTCTACGCTAAGCGATTATTTCAGTCATAAGAAAGCAAGATTCAGTCGCGACACGTGCAGTCTGACGCTGTCGGAGCCGTCAGTGTCGTTGTAGCCAGGGTAGCTCTCGATGACGTCACGACTACCATGACGATTAGTTCGTTCGGTACGCATGCTGGGTAGCGTCTTACGTTTACTGAAGGATAGCCTGGAGGCAGCCCATGGAAGGCGCTGACAAAAAGTTCCTTCGCTCTTCGCACAGGAAAAATAAGCAAGCGAAAACACACCAAGGCGCGCTTCCAGCGAGGAAAAAAGAGAAAAGAAGACGCCGGCACGCAACCAAATCCAAGGTCGTTTTAAGCCACTGCGCCTGTGTGAGAAAATTTGGCATCTTTCCTAACAGTTTATTTTGTTTCTTCTTTGGCTGTTTCACAATATTGTAATTGTGAATTACAACTTTGCTGTATTGTTTGCAACACCTGCCTACTATTGTATTTAAAAGCCTTTTGACAAGTGCCATCGTTTCGAGTACAGCAACAAAATAGAAAGAAAGCAATAAGGCTGAACACGGGTTGTTAGAATTTTGAGCTATGATAAAAATCAGGTACCATAAACAGAGCGTTATCCTAGGCGGTCAGACTGAAGAAATAACCCGAGCTTCTTGAAATCGAAAATAAATAATTTCAAGCCGCGTATTTATGTGAACATTTGTAAGAGGTACGGAAGTATACTCTTTTGAATCGTCGCGCATTCACGCGAATTGAGCAGTCACTTTCTTGGTCGACCAATTGTTGGTTCCGCGCCTGGAATCAGAACTGTGCAGCCGCGTCATGTCCACGACAAGAAAACGCAATCATCATGTCATCTTTTTCTCTTCATTGAAACCCCTAAATCAGCCTTGCACCGTTACTTATAATCCTGCAGCGTATCCGGTCCTATCAATCTCTTCCCTGATTTTTTCCCACGAAACTCGAACCTATCTTCCATATCTCGGTTGCTGTCCGTTTAATGCTTCCATCCGCTTTGAATCCCAGCGCTTCTGGGCGGCAAAGGGTCGAGGCGCCATCTAGGATCCGTATCGAACACCCAAAGACAGCGTTAATTAGGAGCCGAGGCCGAGTTTCCGATGGCGCCTCGTGGATAAGCGTTCAGGTGCCACGACTTGTTTCTTAATTTCTTCGTCTTCTTCTTTTAAAAGCATCCCAGATGATTAGGTGGCGTAAGTACGCTTTTTATGAAAATGCGATGCAAGCAGTTGCACTGAATGCAGATGCAATCAAGAAAAATATTACCTATTTACTCGCGGCTCACTGCAGTTACTGCCAGTGCTGATTGGGTCACCAGCGGTCACCCGCCTTTGTGCGTTTTATAAATCAATTACAGACCTGGGCGCTGGCAGTATGGCGCCAAAGGGCGATGGATTTCCGATGAGCTGGAATATCTCTGACCACAAGATCTAGTAGCGTTGACACTGCGACGTAAGTGCTGTGCGCGCTGTCCTATTTTTTTTCCCCGACTGGTTGTTTTCGGCAGTGCGCCTGGAATGCACAAGCTATTGGGTTGTAGCAACTGTCACCCAGTCGCATCATTACCGCCGCTGCTAGGGCCGTTACGGTTGAGGGCAACGAATAAGGAGGGTGAGATTTCTCTCCACGGTGCAGGAGAAAGCCGCAGTCAGGAACGCTTCCCAGGGAGCCGCTCACGCCAGTGGAGCCTTGGACTAGGGACCCCAACAACTGTACCTCAAATTTTGTTTTATCCTATAAAGTTTCTCTCTTTCTCTGTCTTCCTTCACCGCGGTAAGATTCTCGAAGTTGTGGGATGCGTGGACGGAACTCTCATCGCGAACGTCTGCCCTAAGAAGCTCAGGCCCGGCGAAACGAAATCCTGTTAGAGCTGCAGCTTACACTCAGAAAACCGCTTTGATTGCTTAACGTCGACAAAAAATAAAAATAAAACAACGCAGATAAAATTAACCCCCCAGCTGTCCGCGTCGGGAGCCTACAGTTATTAAACATCATCAGATTATTTTATGTCCACTGCAGAACGAAGGCCTCTCCTTGCGAACTGCAATTGCGCCCGTCCTGCGCCAACTAATTCGAACTTGCGCCAGCAAATTTCCTAATTCCATCTGCGCACCTAGTTTTCTGCCGTCCTCGACTGCGTTTCGCTTCTCTTGGCACCCATTCTGCAACTCTAATGGTCCACCGCGGTTATCTATATTACGCATTACAATGCCTACCCAGCTCCATTTTTTTCTCTTAATGTCAATTAGAATATCGGTCATCCCCGTTTGCTCTCTGATCCATACCGCTCTCTTTCTCTCTCTTAACGTTATGCCTAGCATTATTCGTTCCATCGTTCTTTGCGTGGTCCTTAACTTGTGCTAAAGCTTTATTTGTCAGTCTCCAAGTTTCTGCCCCCTAAGGTAGCACCGGTAGGATGCATTGATTGTACACCTTTCTTTTCAATGATGGCGGTAAACTTGAACTCAGGATTTGGCAATGTCGGTCGTATGGACGCCAACCCATTTTTATCCTTCTGTAAATTTCTTTCTCATGATCAGGGTCCCCTGTGAGTTTTGACCTAGATAAACGTATCGCTTCGCAGATTGTAGAGGCTGACTGGTCATCTTGAACTCTTGTTTCCTTACCAGGCTATCGAACATTATCTTTGTCTTCTTCATATTAATCTTCAACCCCACTTTTACACTCTCACTGTTAAGGTCCTCAATCATTTGTTGCAGTTTGTCCCCAGTGTTTCTGAAAAGGAAAATGTCATTTGCAAACCGAAGGTTACTGTGATATTTGCCATTGATCCTCACTCCTAAGGCTGCCCAATTTAACAGCTTGAATACTTCTTTCAAGCATGCAGTGAATAGCATTGTAGAGATTGCGTCTCCTTGCCTGACCCCTTTCTTTATAGGTATCTTTCTACTTTTATTGTGGAGAATTAAGGTAGCTGTGGAACCTTTGCAGATATTTTCCAAGATATTCACGTATCCTTCCTGTACTGCTTGATTACGTAATGCCTCTATAACTGCCGGTATCTCTACTGAATCCAATTCCTTTCCAATATCTATGAAAACCATACAGAGGGGCTGGTTGTACTCTCCAGCTTTCTCGATTACCTGATTGATGACATGGATATGATCCATTGTAGAGTATCCCTTCCTGAAGCCAGCCTGTTTCCTTGGTTGCCTCATGTCACGTGTTGCCCTTATTCTATTGGAAATTATCTTGGTGAATATTTTGTACATTACTGAATGTAAGCTAATGTGCCTATAATATTTCAATTCATTAATGTCTCCCTTTTCGTGGATTAGTATAACGTTGCCATCCTTCCAGTTTTCTGGAACCCTTCAAGTCGTGAGACATTGCGTATAAAGGGCCGCAAGCTTTTGTAACATAATAACTCCCCATTTGTGATTAAATCGGCTGTTATTCCATCTTCTCCTGACGCTTTTTCTCGGTTCATGTCTTGCAAAGCCCCTCTCACTTCATCTCCAGTTCTACCGGGTGTCCCAGTTAATTTGGACCAATAATTAAAAAAACCCAAGAGCTCTATTGAAGTCGTACTGACTGCACAGCAGCGGCTGTCACGTGTACTCACAAAGTATTAATTGATTAATTGATTTTAATTAGCGAACTTTTTCATTATTGCTTGAATCGCAAACGATGTCAATTACAAAGTTCTAGGGCGCCCTAAATAACCTCGGAATCAAGCATTTATTTCGTGCTGAACTGAGCTTGGTTGTTTTTGCCAAGAAAGAACAAAAGTCCGCGAAATACGCGAAATATGAAATAGATGCGCACTCGCGCACCGCTACTCAAGCGCCTCCAAGCGACCTTCAAAAGATATATTGCTGCATTCGTTTATCACCGCTTCGTATAAGGCTTCGTCATGTATAGGATGGCTCGAGAGGTTTCGCGACCTAACTAGCGTGGTGCAATAAGCCTAAGCTTCTGCGGACGCAAGAATGTTGTCATGAGGCACTCGGTCATGAGGCACTCGGGATAGCTTTAACTTTCGCGTATCATGAAACAAAACTACAAAAGAAATTCAACCAATGTTTAAAAAATCAGTGAGCAAAAGAGCACGAAAAAGAAAAAAAAAACAGCTCACGGAAGAAAAGAAAAGAGCTATTCGGGGGTTTACTTAAATAAAAAATAAACCAAGAGCACATAAGGCGTCTCAGCCGCCCACGAAGAAATATTCAAAGCTGCTACTGGTTTAGTCATTCACCCTGTCTCTTGAACTGAGGAAAAGAGGCAAAACAAAGCAGTTTTTCACCTATTTCTTTCTTTTTCGCAAGCTCTTTTTATGTAAGGATAGGGTAACATCAAGGAGGTGCTTAAACAGTCACGTTTTACACCAGTATTGAGCGGTTACTTTCCACTGCCACCTATAGCACGTGTTCAAACAGGTAACCGTCTGAAGCAATACAGTATTTGCTTCTTTCCAGCACTTATGCTGTTGCAGCTTGGACCAACCACGTTGAAACCTCGCGGCAGGCTCTGCTTAATTTTGCCTTTATGGCGTCCGGTGTGGTAGTTTTGCTGCTTAACACGCGATCTTTCACGTAGCCCCACAAGAAGTCCACCGGTGTCATGTCCGGCGACCTTGCAGGCCAGGGTACAGGTCCGTGCCGGCCAATCCACTGTCAGGAAAAAGCTTGTCGAGCCATGCTCGAGACTGACTATTACTATTCCAGGAACACCATCCTGTTGAAACCTGATGTTACGAAGGTGCGCAAGTGGAACGTTGCAACAGACGTCGTTCACGGGGCCCTTGAGGATGTCGTTGAGTCGTTAGTGCGTTGTCAAAAAAGATGAGTCCGATGATGTTGTCATCAAAAATACCGCACCACACATTGAACGACCACTGATATTGGTGTAGTGGTTGTGCCAACCAGTGGGGATTCCTATCACTCCAGTAGTGCGCGTTGTGAAGATTAACATGGAGAAATTAGGCTCATTCGTTTAAAGCACGCTAGTGAGAAAGTCCGGTTCTTCTTCACATTCCGTGAAAATCCAATCGGCAATATCAAGTCTATTTTCAGAACCTCAGTCTTCAAGTTTTTATGAAGATGTACATGGTGCGTGTGCATATGACCTTTCTTTTAAAAAAAATCCTCCACACTGGTCCCTTTGACGTTCCGGCCACACTACCATGACACTGCGCCCACTACCGTGGGGGTTAGCAGCAAAGAATGTCAAAACATACATTTCCGCTTCTTGAACTACTGTCGCAGTGCTGTATTGTTTTCTTGTGAAGCTACCCGTCTCGCAAAGAACTTCGTAAGTTCTAAGTACTTTTGACGGACTAGGGCTTCCGCCACAATGCCACATCCGGAATAGCTTGGCTGCCGTCCTCTTGTCGCCGTGCGCCGCGCCCAGAGCAAGGATCATTTTAGCCTTCTTATCATTTGTGGAGGGCATGACAGTCTCCTTCAAGAGCAGGTCACTGGCGTGGTACCGTTGACATCTCCCGTTATTAGACAGTTATAGTTTAGCGTACGCTATACCATTGCATAGGCTATAAAATAGCGGGTCGTCACTGCGCATGCCCAGAACGCTAAACGACCCAGCGTATAGCGTATGCACGCTATTTCTCAGATTTGGCGTTAGCGTCTTTGCGTGGTTTGCGGAGTTTGCTTGAAATATGGCGGCGGTCCCGGCTGCCCGCTTCGAATTTAATTTGGCGTTGATTTTGTAAAATACACTTCGTTCGTAGCAAATGACTGTGTAAACGCCTTTCGCTTAGTCTCAGGCCGCTTCGACGACAGAGTATTATGGATAACCTTGTGGAGTTTTCGAGATCGCTTCTCGTTTCGAACGAGTAGTAGCCTAACGAAAGAAAGGATGGATGGATGGATGGATGGATGTTATGAGCGTCCCCTTTGGAACGGGGCGGTGGGTTGCGCCACCAAGCTCTTGCTATTATGCTGCTTAATGTCCTTCACACACATTCGAGATGTCAGTGCCACCTATCGCTACAGTCGGGAAATCACCGCAACGACGGCATATGGCCTCTGAAATCCGAAGACCTCGCAGACCAACTAAAACGGTAAAAAACGTGCGCTGCTTAGCGTACGCTACAAGTTGCGTACGCTAAACTAAAGCTGTCTAATATCTACGCACTGACACGTTAAGCAACAATTATTTCCGTAATATACAACAACATATGCTGGCCGTATACAGATCCTCCAAAACGCAGTAAATGGACATAGCTTGCGCAAGGTTTGTTTCTATTGCTAAAGGGAACGAAAGGAACGTACGTTCCTGGCGTGCCTATCTACTGAACAAGATGAGTGCGCAAAATTAGTCCCAAGTGCGCCGTCACGGTTTTCCAGCTTCGAAATCCCACCGTCCCCCCTATACGGCTCCACTACGCTTATCAGTGCGTCAGCGGCGTGTTCTCATAATGGCGTGAACATCACATAGCGTGAAGACCTGTATCGAGCTGCCACCGCTGTAACGCCGTGTATCCGTGGCTATTCGCTTAGGAGCGCTCGAATAAGGGCGCGCGAACGCGTGTCAATTTCGCCTTTTGGATGTTTCGCGCGCTTTTGTTTTTTCTCGGAAAAACCAACGAGGCAAGGCTGAGCACGAAACAAATGTTTGATTCGGAGGTTACTTGAGGTACCCTACAACGTTGTAATTGATATGTTTGCGATTCAAGCAATAATTAAAAAGGTCCCTAATTAAAGGCAACTAATTAATTAATGATTCGTTATGAAAAAATACTGGCTATAAGTACACGCGACTACGGCTACTATGCAGTCGATACGATTTCTCTAGAGCTTCTGGCTTTTCTTAAAATCTTGGTCCAAATTAACTGGGACACCCCGTAGAAGGAACCTCTATATCCTATTCGTTACTACTTCGAATGGACGTAGTGTAGCTGCTGTCGGTACTGTACAGATCAGTAGAGAATTATTTCGCTGCTTTTATTGTATCTTCGGAATCGATTATGATATTACCTTCCTTATCGTTCAGTGCATACATCTTTCCCTGTAATATGCCAAGTTTTCTTCTCGCTGATGTTATGCTGCGGCCATATCTTACTGCTTCCTCACTCTTTGTTGCGTTATAATTTCGAATAACCCTTACTTTCTCATTGTGGATCAGTTTTGACAGTTCCGTGAATTCTCTCTCTTCTCTTGAGTCGGACACTTTCATTCTTCGTCGCTTCTTTATTAGTTCCTTCGTTACTTGAGAGAGCTTACGTACTGGTTGCCTTGATACCTTGCATTCCGCGAACCAATATCTTTTTTTTATCAAACTAGCAACGTCCTTCAAATACTACATCGCCCCCAAAGAAGAATCAAAAATGATTACGTGACCTTGCGGCAGAACACCGCTCGTTCAATGGTCTCCCTCACGCCGCGACGTTCCGCTCTTTCTCCGTATTACGTTACTCAGACGTAACATCCAGAGCGAACCGGTTCCCAAGTAAACCGTTACATAATACGGACCCTGGTTTTTTTTCTCGGAAGACTCATTTTTCATTATGCCTCCCGGACAGGAAACTGCGGTGACAAGTTCTTTTGTTATCGCAATGACAATTGTACGGCGAACTATAGGCGGGAATGCGCGGGCGAATTCTATAGATCGAAAGCAACGGATTCATCACACGCGTGATGAAAGCACGTACTCAGTGTCTTCGCTGAATTCCGCGGCTTCTGCCGTAGGCGCTGTGACGCAAGCGAGAGGTGCGAGTAGCGTACAATTACCGTCAGCGGACACAAAAAGAAAGAAAGAAACAAAAAAAAACAGCACGAAAGGAGGAAAGCGTCGGTGCGCGTAACGATTCTCTTGCGGTGACTCAAAGGGAATAGACGCTAAGCGGCGAAACAACGCCGAGCCGACGGCATGTTTCTTGCCGCTCGCTAACGACACAGCATCGGAGGTCAACGAGCGTCGCAGCTAAGCAAAAGAAAAATGTGGTTTGGAACAGCTCACGACCCTTTGTTGTGTTAGCCTTCCGCTTATGTTTCACGTGTATGACATACGGGAACCCGCTTCAAGGCGACGGGGAAACACCTAGGCACTGACCTCATGTCGGCTAGCTGACCCGCTTCTGTGTTGCGGGAAGACCGGAGGACATGAAGCGGGCGCTGGCTTTCTTTAAGGCTCACTTCGCCCTAGGGTCCTTGAACTTGAGCTCTTTCATTGTGCAGAGAACGAGGGATCGCATTACACACCGTCGCAGATTTGATGCTAAATTAAAAGGGTTAGTATTCTCCTTATAGAACTCTCTGTGTATGGCGCTTCGATTGAGTACAGGATAAGACTTTAGGAGTAGCACGACCCTAATACGCTCAAAATGTTAGCCCCTCGTTACCGCAGGAACTGGGCTTGGTTGGCACTCCACAGCCCTTTATCATATATGAGGGGCAGTGCGCGTCGTTTGCTGTGCTTGTGTTTTCTCTTGGACTCTTCTTCCAGCTGCAGTAACCCATAAAACTCAAAGCTAAATAAATAATCAGAAAAACCAATTACACGAATTTATTGGACGCCTGTCTTTTTTTTTTCAGGGGAAATAGAGAGAGAGAAATGTTTAATGATACTAACTGCAGAGGGGTCGGCCTACGGTACATTCCTCTAGCCAGCTAATCTGCGCTGGGAGAAGGAGAAGAGGGAAAGATAGAAGGAAGGAAGAGGCGCATGATGGGTGACAATGACGAGAGAAGGGCGATGTAAAACATATAGAACTTTTTTTTTATTTATAACAGGACAAATGAACGCCAAACGTCGATCACAGAATTTCGGGGGGAAATCGCACCGTCGTTGGTGCATGTCATCAAGAATTACTAAATTCCAATTTTTTATGGGGGTCATTCTGTGCTCCAAACATTCCTAACAGTAGAATTTAGGAGTTGCTTATTTTAAAAGCAATACAGTAAGTGCGTAGGCATTCATATAATTAGTCACCGTCTGGCGCTTTAAAAAAATGTGACGTCGAGGATACGGGCTAAAACACTTTAAGGTGGCGTCGCAACCTCCCTCCTCCCCTTATTATTTAATAAATAATCTATTCATTTATTGTTTTTTGTGTTTTCATCTTATGTAAATGCTCTATCATCAGTCGCAGTTTCCTTTCTTGTTTGATATCTAGACTTATTTAACACTTTTTGGTGCATCATTAATAACATTAGCGGGAACATTTAAAACATTTAAAAGTACCAATGGAAACCGTAGGTGCTTAGAATTTGGTTTAACCTTCATTTTATTTTTAATTTGAATTTTTTTTTTTGTTAGCGAATGGTTACCTCAGCCGTATCTATAAGATTTTGAGCTGTAGCATTGCCAATGCTGGTGCAGCTGTAATCCAAAATTGAGCGAAAGGTAATGGAATTCGGCGTCGCTATATTCATGGGAAGCCACATGAATACAAATGCAAGAGCGTCCACTTATAAAATTCTCACAAAGGCCGTATCTGAAGCAGGAGGTAACCATCCCATCCGGGATAAAGAGGGAGAACCACTTCATAAATTATTGAGCCTAAAGGTTTCTCGTTCTTGCTGGTCAGTTTCGCTTACGATCAGTCAGTTGAGACAGGACACAACATCGTCTTCTAATGGCTGGAAAGTTACTGCGGTGTCATAAGAAATTGCAAAGCAGTTGCGACCACTCTATATAGCCATGACAATGTCGACTGCGTTGCTATTTAAATGTCAAGAGCAGATGCAAGGGTAAAGTTTCTTGCGCTTAGAGAGTGCTTACATAAGCCTAGCGGAAGTCCGCTGACTTTACAAACAGTTGCACTTGTTGCCTGGATTTCCATTTATAAGCTCCGCCGTCTACGCGGCTTGCCAAAGCGTGGCTTATCCCTCATATGGCGTCGGTGGCTTGGAGTAACATTCACAAATGCCCACTTCTTCCACATAGGAATGGCCAGAGGTTCACAATGTGAAGTTTGTTGTTGTAGAGACACGATTGCTCACTTTTGTGTGATTAGAGGTTGGATTGCGCAACATTGTGACGAGCCACACTGAAGAGGAACACACACCTTCTCTTCTTTTCTTCTCTTCGTCTTCCCCCGTATGCAAAGTAGTCAACAAGACGGTTACTCTATTTAACCTCACTGCCTTTCATCTCTTATTTGCTCCCTCTATATAGCGCTCTGTGGCGTGTGTTTCTCTTCTGTGTGTCTCGTCAAAATGTTGCGCGATCCAACCTCTAGTATGCTATACCAACACGCCTAGTTTTCAACCTTAGCAAGTTTTTTGTAATTGTTCTCGATTCAATGCACGAAGGGAAACACTCTGAACCATGCACGCTAGACAAGCTTCTCCACTGTTCCCTTATTCCCTTGCTTTTCCTTACGAAATTCTCGGACTCTGGCCGAAATCGACGTTCCTTCGACTTTCTGTAAAAAAAGAAACTAACAAGTAATACACAATAACGGTTATGCAGCCTCCGCGCGCGCTGGGAGTCTGTGTTGCTCTGCTTGAACCTGCAGCACCAACTCTGGGCTGTCCAGCGAGCCGAGGAAGCCGCCAAGGGCCAACAAACCTTGGTTGAAATCTAGGCGGGGTCCACGTCCACCCCACCAATTCGCCGGGCACTCAATAAAGTTATTTGAACGAATGAAAACTTTGTTTTGTTTTTAATGCGTCGGGGCTGTATGAAATACTCTAATTATTGTCAGGCGCCTTCTCGGTGTTTGTGTAGACAGATTCACTTTATAGATTCTCTTCTTTTCTTATCACCGTTTTGTCATTTCCCCTTCCTCCTTATGCAAATTAATCAACAGGACGGTTACTCTATTTAACCTCACTGCCTTTCATCTCTTATTTTCTCTCTCTCTATATTGTTCTTGTTGGCTGCGGAGCGTACAGGACGCAGCGCAGCCTCAAGGGATGACTGTATGATCAGAGCCAATACCACACAGTGTTAGCACTGCGTCATGACCATACGTACGCCGCACGTAAGCGTTTTGTGGAACGTGGCAGCCCGTGTCACGGCAGGCTATATAGTACATGGGCCCGCGCGCGTACATAAACGTACGTAAACCTACTGCGTGATCTGGAACGTTAAAATTAATGCGCTTGTTTTCTACAGTCTAGTCTAGGAAATCCAAACTTGCTAACCGGATCTGTAGCGAGATTATGGCACAGTAGCTGCCACTTTGCGTATACGAAGGGTCTCGCAGTGTCACGAACGACAACAACGAGAGCAGCACGTAGAGTCCCCCAAGTGTGCGCACAAGAATCGAATGCGCGCGTACGCGGTGGTTGCGTACGCTTCACATACCGTTCCTATTGCGTTTTACACATACGAAAGACGTAGCGCTGTTACATATGCAAAGCTGTTGCGCACAACGTACGCAGGACTAACATTGTCTCATAAACAGTACAGCGTATTGGTACAGTTGCGTATAAGCTTAGTTTTCCCCTAGTGTCATCAGCTGCAGCAGCAGCCTATATTTATGTTCACTGCCAGAACGAAGACCTATTGCAACGATCTCCAGTTACCCCTGCCATGCGGTAGCTTCAGTACATCGCATACTATACTCGCGCGCGCTGCAAAATTGCGGGTCTGAAGTGCGCATATGGCGAAAGCACTGGGCTTAACATTGCCAGTTTGGTGTCGGTTGCGGCCCGAGTGATTTATTGATTGATTTGGGTGTGGTTGGAAATGTTGGAAACTATTATATTGACGGCTGCTCCGGAAACTACAAAATGTTAGTTGTAAAAACGACGCCAAAATGATGTGAAGACGAGGTGATCGCAATAAATCAGCAGAAGCTGGCGTGAGAACATGGCGGCGCCCAGCGCGACGCTTCGGACCGAATTTGGCCTCACTACTTGCTATTTATGGACAGTGAAAAAAGAAAGGAACACAAGAAAAGTAAAATTACCTTTTACTTAGTATCTTCCCTGGCAAATACATTATGCGGAAGCCGGCAAGGTGGAGCTAAAGTTCACGAAAGGGAAAACTGTCGTCCACCCGGATGCAACACGAAGCCACAAAGGCGTTGGGGGGGGGGGGGGGGGGGGGGGGGGGGGGGTTAGAATTCTGGACCAGGACGAATTTTTTTTTCAACTTCGATGCTTTCACTTCGAAAATAAAAAACTGTTTGGGTTACTTTTGTGACTTCGTATTACAGTCGGAGGGATGACGATTTTCCCATATCTTCTCTCATTAAGGAAAATAGATTCCCAATGATTCCTAGCCACTCCTTTGTATCAACTGTCAGTTTTGAAGATGCCATGACCTAGGGAAAGACGCCATCGCTGTAGGGAAAGCGGTTTGATTTCTGCCCCCATGAGATAGCACTGCAAACCCATTTTACAGAATAATCGCAAGATGCGGCAAGTGCCAAAGTGGAACAAAAATTTAAAAACGCAGTAGCAATTTCAGGCTCGCGCTGCGAAGAATGCTCCCCAGAAAGGTATCGCTGGAGGTGCGTGCAGAACAAGCTCGCCGTGTTTCGTAGACGCTCCCTTCCTTATTCGCTGCCCGAACCGGGTGGGATACATAACATGGTAACGATGCTGTAAAGGCTCGACAAAACAAAATTGTTTGTGCTGAATAGCGGCAAAAGTAACAACGTGAAATCGAAGTCCCCAAACGTGGTGGGCGTTGATGCAGCCGGCGTAGAAGTAATGCGAGCAGCACGTAGACGCGAACACGTGAATACGGAAAGATGTGGATTGTTTGCAGAAGACTACAATAGCGGATCGGGAGATCGGGGGGGGGGGGGGGGGGGGGGGGCATGGTAAGTGGACCACTTTTCAAAAGGCGGCAGCGCTAAAAAGAAAGACACGGACGGAGACAGTACGAAAAGGACGAGTGCTGAACTTCCAACAACATCATTGTGAATGATTCACGAAAATACACGTACTGGCCGAGCCAGGGGTTACCACCTGCGCATACGTAAATATGCCAGCTCTTTGTCTGTAAGGGTGATGGAGGCCATGCTGATACATCCCTCCCCAAGTCTGGAGATCTATTCAGATTCTGCGTAGCCGCGTGTCACATAAGTTTTACTCCTCTTGATGACGGAATTATTTTCAAGGTTGGGCGAACAGTACTTGCAAGTGAGACAATGACTTGCCATCAAATCTTTGACGTGGGATGGATGCACACTTCATTGCACCACCTGGTGAGTGGTCAGACTGCTACTATCGGAAGCGCGAAGCGGCTTGAGTGGTCGCTGTTTCCTAATTAGGTTGTTCATGCTTTACTTCGGTGCTACATCCCGCCCACGCGAGCGCACGGCGTGTTGGCCACTGCGCAAGTAAACAAAAGCCATGGCAGCATTGCGGCGCCAAATACGAGGTATACATCCGTTAACAACCAAGGTGCTACCGACTGGTTCTACAAGTCTGCGTAAGGTATAGTGCAAGGAGAGCAATTGTGCGGGTGCCACGAACATGTGTGGGGCGACAATGGCAAGGTAACGACACGACAGCGACGATGGCTCGTTGAAGGCGACGATAGAACGAGAGCGATGACGATGGCATGATGACCAATTTATTGTACTCTCCGGCGAATAAACGCTCAAATAACCTGTTCAAACACGACCTGGGCCAATCCCGAAGACGAAGCAACGTCCCATAGCGTCTCCAAGCGCTAGCTTCCTCGAAGGAAGGACGGAGACAACTGGTGCATTCTCCCTTTTATAATAAAATGAATACTATGGTGACGTGACACACGCGCCAAGCGTCTCAAAGCGCCAATTTCCGAGGGTCTGTGGTAAAGTTCTTATTTGTGCACGCCATCAGTGTTTCTGTGGCGTAGTAGGCAGAGAATCGGGTTATGGTGCCTTGCGGCTCAGGTTAAACACCACCTTTACCATTTTTGTTCTCGTAACATTTCTTTCCTTTTTTTATGAGGGACGCCTTGTGTTCAAACCCTCACTGAAGCTATTCCACAAGACAGCCAGACGACGACACGACAAACCCCGGGGTGCTTTGCATAGAAAGTTTCGTTTAAAAAAAAAAGAAGAAAGAAAGGCCCGACCGATGTATCGTAGAGTGTGTGTGCCGCAAGACGTGCGATGGAAAACACATAGCAAGAAAGAAATTGCGGCACAAGCTCTCACGATGAACGTCGACGTTACTGCGATCAGCATCGAAGCTATGTAGCGACACACCATACTGCCACCGCCAAAATGCGACTTCGATGAGGCGTGAATCCAGGCGGGGCTTCCTCTCACGCGTTTCCCTCTAGACAGCTGCGCCATCTAGCGGCACCGTCGCGACGTCCTCGCGTGGCGCGTGCCCGAACATATGTTCAGACAGCGTTGTCTTAAAATATACGACGCGGTTCATTGAAATACGGCACATGCATAGTGACACATGAAAAATTACCCAAGTTGGTGGGAAAACGGTTAGAAGCATAGAAAATGCAAACATCCCGGAAAGAGCTGGAAGCGTCCTAAGAATGCTGCTAGCAATGAAAAACAATCGCCGGCGCTGTTGCTCGCCCTTGCTGTCGACGCTGCCACCTTGGGCAACATTCCGTCGTTTCCTGCGCTCTTTTGTAGTGTGACAGCATGTTTGGACAGACTGACGTTGATCAACATGCTGCCCAACAGAAAGTGGTCATGATCTTGGCGAAAATGTTCGGCAGTGTGCACTAAAAGCCTAAGCGATTAGCATGCATGTAGCGGGGCCGGAGCCATTTTGCAAGTGTCTGCGAAAACAGCAGGAACGTTGTGCCAGGTCTGACAACCGCACATTGTTTGTTGCAAGGAGAATTGATTTTTACTATAAAAAATTTATGCAGCTCCAAGACACATGCTAGAATCTATATGTAAAGCAGTGAAGCTGTTACCTAAGTGCTATAAAACTAACGCAATGCAAAAAACAATCTTAATTGACATCCTTTTCAATGTGTCATCGCATGCAATGTTTAGTTTCGTACATCTGACAGGTCGAAAATTTAATGCCACGCAATATTTATGATTACTTTTTACACCGTTCACAAGCTATGCCGAAATGAACGCCACCGTCTATGCGAATGCACACCGTGCCGCAGAGATGTCACGAGGACTCAGGCGACGTTTGGTGTTTTCACGGGAAGAATGGTGAGGATAAGCGTGTGCAGAGAGAAGCACAACACTCGAAACAAAGGTAATGTTGGCTATTCATTGGCTGCTTCATTCTTTCGTTCTTGGTCTAATGGGAACTTGAGCATGCGCTCATGTTTCTCGCACGTGGTAAGCCACCGGTCACAAGCGCCAATAGTCTCAGAGGGCTCTTTGGCCTTGGCGCAAGAGAAGTATGAGTGAAAGTGCACCATGGTAGTAGAGCATCGGGACAGTGTGGTGGGAGACCGAAGTTCGACCTCGCCATCAGGCGAGAAATTCATTTGTTTCCTGTGTTGAAGCTATTCGGTGATACCGTAGCAATATAGTAGCAATAGGAGCCAGCACAAGTAGCCATGGTAAGCATAAACGGGTAGGAGGGTTCACAAAGTAAGGTTCATTTAAAAAATTGAAAACGCATGCAGACCTGTTCAGTTCCCTTAATTTCGTGTTTAAATGGTGAGAGGGGGGCGAGAAGAAAGTCGTGTTATTGGCTGTTTGATGAGCTCGCACCCGTTTTTATTCCGTTTTTATTCAACTGCGTCATGGCAGCCTTGCCACTAAAACTCCCGTCTGGTCTACAGTATTCGCTGTACGGAGATGACATCTGCATATGGGCCTCTGGATCTCATATACAAGACGTTCAAACAACGCTGCAAGAGGGTCTTGATAGTATCGACACCTTTTTAAAAGAAAGAGGCATGAGTCTTTCATACGCAAAGACAGCCGTACTTCCTTTTACTAGACGACAGCTGAATAATTTCCAACTTACGCTTAATGGGCAAACTTTGATGTTTGTGAAAGAGCATACATTTCTTGGAATTATTCTTGACCGCCAGCCAACATGGGCTTCACACATCCGCGCAATTGAAAAACAGACCAATGCAGTAATAAACGTACTTCGGCGACTCGCAGGCACAACGTGGGGGGGATCAGTGTCTTCGCTACTACAAGTTCATAACGCACTCATAAAACAAAAAATTGCTTACTCGGCACCTATTCTCCATGGTTTATCGCAAACTTCTGAGGAACGTCTTCAACGTTTACTGGCAAGAGGGCTGCGAGTGTGTCTTGGTGTTCCGCAGGCTACCTCGAGTTCTTTAGTAATTGCTGAAGCTCGTCACCCACCATTTCCAGTCATACGAACGGTTGAAACATGCCGACATATTTATCGCATCTTAACCCAACACGAGAATCATCCATTAAACCTCGCGCTTACCGAAAGAAACAAAGGCAAAATTCACAATGTTGTTCGAGAACATAAAGCATTATTACCAAGATTTGAATTATGCAAAGTGGATGTTTGTTACCCTCCCTGGATGTTAACATGTCCTAAAATAGAATTATCGGTTGACGGGATTATATCTAAGAGAGACATGTTCATAGTAGCCGCACAGCAACTGGCACTCTTCCAAATTTACTCCTTATATTCCCAGTACATACAAGTTTATACAGATGGTTCGTGTCATAAAAATTCCTCGACTTTAGCTTTCGTCATTCCACATTTAGCGCTAGAGCAAACGTTTAAATTATCCCGAGTGACATCTTCCACCGTGGCAGAACTGTTTGCAATCCTGTGTGCTTTGCGTTTCATAACATCCGAAAAACATTGGCAAAAAGGGTTATATTTAGCGATTCGCAAGCCGCTCTCACATTACTACAGAACCATAAAAAAAAATTCTATGAACATTTCGCTATTGTATGAGACACTCAAAGAACTTACAAAAGCAAGCGCAATGAACCACGTAATTGCATTCCAGTGAATACCTGGGCACTGCGATATTCCTGGTAATACTGCAGCGGACGCAGCTGCGAATCGAGCGCACAATAACGCGGAGACAACCAATTGATCTTCCTGTATTGCGTAGTGAAGTCCGTCTGCTCCTGAGACAGATTTCTTGTCGCCTCAGCAAAACTACCTGGTTTGATCAGCAAACTAAAAACTCTGAGTTATACTTTATAGACCCATGTATAAACTTAACAATGCCGGAAAATCTAAGAGACAACAGAAAATTTGAAACATTGGTACACCGCCTGCGTCTTGGTACTGCATTCACTAAACACTTCTTGTACAGGATAAAACGTGTCTCTAGTCCAGAGTGTTCTTGTGGCCATGCAGACGAAGATGTGCATCATCTTCTCCTCGAGTGCACTAAATACAATCCACAAAGAAGGGTACTGCAAGCAAATTTGTTGATATTAGACAGAAGACCATTCACTTTAAAAAAAATACCTGGCCCATGGCCAACTGCGGGCCTTCAAAAAAGAACGCTTCTTGCTCTGAAAAAGTTTTTAGAGGAGACCAACATTTTGGGAAAATATTAGGTATCAGATGATCCGAATGCGCTAAATGAGTAACATAAACGTTGCTCGTGATCTTCATTGGTTTATATGGCGATCGCAACTTTTATGCAATATGTATAATTCTGTTCTCTACTTGTAGTGCATTACATGTGCTGTGTGTTATGGCTGTTCTCAATATCTGACTTTATGTATGCGTACGTGGACTGAACTAATGCACAGAACTTTGCGACTCATGTACTGTTGGACTGTATATTTTTTATTCATCCAGTGTTCTACTGAGTGCCATATTTCGTGTCGCTATTCTCCCTTCTTACACAAATTTGTTTCCTTTGCCAAGTGACAAGGAGTAGCCGGTGCCACCATAAAGGCGCCAACCTCTCCTAATATTCACTTCAATAAAAAAAAAACGCAGGGGAGAGAGAATACAAACAGGGTGCATTAACGCCTTTATCAGACTTCACAATCACGGTGAACAATACAGACAGAATATATTGAAATCTGCAACATATGTAACACCAGGCAAAATATGTTAACGCCTTCGACATGTACAGATAATAGTCACACAGGAGTCAGAAAGAAAGTTTCAAATTCCATAAAGTACGGCCCATTTACAATCTTAATTCTATAACTGAAGGGCACACAAAGTGCACAGTAGGAATACTATAGAAATACAATGTTACGTCACACTGCACACAATGGCTCGAGATTTCCAATATGCAAGCTCTCGCTTTGGTAAAGACTTTAAAAATCTTGGAATTGCGTTTCACGGCATTTTTGTCGCATAATTCGTACTATATATAGATAAAGACACCATCCGTCTCCTCATATATAAGTATGGTGTTGTGTGTCTGCAGATTAAAATTTCTTTGGCCATACTTCTCAAAAAGGTTCTCTTCGGCCTTTTTTATTATTATCGTTATTTCGCTGCTGATAACGCACGCGGTGATGCCTAAAGAGGGAGATTATGGCGGGGCTATAGCCAGTGAATGAAAACTTTTCTTTTCGTTCAAGTCCGTTCTAATCAGTGCTAAGTCTGTACTCGGTTCGTATTATAAAACATCGTCAATTGTTCTTTTTTTTTTACCGTCCGTAGCGCCGACTTATCGATACCGGGGGTAGTTGTGGTGCGGCAGTGTTTCAGACGAATAGCCAAAAGAAAGTAGAGTTAGATTGTTTGAACATATGCGCCTTGGTCCTAACTTATGTGGGGCCACGCTCGAACAAGCGACAAAATTAAAGAAGAAACATTCGCGGGAATAGAACTTAAACAGAACGGCTGATTTACAGTGAAGGCGAAAAAGAAAGAGAAGAGTGAAATGAGTGTCGCGGAATACGTTGAAGGAAACCCACGGTTTGACGCTGATCTATCTGAGAAGTACTTGATATGACACATATCGCCCCACATTCCCGCGTAAAATATTTGCTTGCCTGTTTGTTTTTGTTTGTTTGTTTGTTTCACTTACTAATAAATACAGCCGCCACGGCGAACAGCGGATCTTAGTCGCTCAGTCACCGCAATAGAGAGGGGGGGGGGGGACATTCAGTATAAATGTTGGATATGTATGTTGGACTCTTCGCCTGGCATGCTACTCCATATGAAATTGGCGGCTCATGAAATTACCCGCTCATGAATTGTACAGACAAATAAAAGAAGCACACGTAACGAGCACAAGCTTGCACAGTAACCATCTAGAACATCTGGTTCAAGCCGGTGTCCCCAAGGTAGACTAACTACTTACAATAATTTCGCAAATGCCGACAATACGGCCCTCGAGCAAAAACTCGAGCAATTAGCAATGCTCATTGAGCAGAAACTCGAGCAATGATACACCAATCGTCTTATTGAACTGCAAACTTTGTTCGAGCGCGCATAAATAAACTAGACAGTCATCTTTCACTAGGGTGGTTGCTTGAGCTAGTTGGTAATCCATGATCAAAAATAACGTACAGCGCGAACCAATAACCAACCAATAACCACAGCGCTGTGTATGTCGTCTTCGCAGTCCTTGTCTTTCACGCAGTACGTTATTTTTGATCTTTCACTAGATTTACAACACTTCGTCTCGGATCTGCCATGAAGCTGAAAGCAGTTTCCGGACCGTTGAGTATACATTGTGTAGACTTCCGCCGGATGGTGACGCTTCCCGTGTAAGATGGGCCCGCCAGATGAACTGACTCAAACTGGATGCACTGTCGGCACCGGTGTCCGCTCCTACCGACAGGAGGAGCAGGAGGGGCGAGATGAAGGTCTTCGTACTAGCCATCACCGCCAATGTAATATAGGCGAAGGTGGCTTGCCGTTGACAAAGGTTGGTCCAACGACCGAATCTGTGGGGTAAATAAGCGAAAGACAACCGCGAAGTTGCGCTTCTCATCTGCCTAAATACGCTTGGCCCATTGAAAACTCCCGTCATTATATAGTCCCTGACGAAGGCCGGACCCCGGCCAAAACGCAGGAAATAAAGCATCGTTTCTTTTTGGTACGTGCGTCCTCAACCTACAAGTGCCTGTCCAACTACCGGATCCCGGCAGACTCTCCATTCATATATATATATATATATATATATATATACCAGATGTCTTTTGTTACGTGCGCTAAATTGAAAAAAAAATGCCTGATTGAATGCTTAACGCAATTACAATAAATGCTTTTCATTCGTCAATTTACGGCGTATAGTTCAATTTATGAATTGTAGCCGGTGTGTTCGCAAGGCATATCCACTTGAAGAGAAGTCTCAGGAGAGCGCCAGTTTTGAGATATTATTTTTCAAAGTGTCAGAAGAAATGCTTTGGCGTTCCAGTCACCTTCGTACATTAATGCATAAATCGGCGTTTTCTTATAAAAGTAAGTGAAACAACAGCGCGTTTTTACTGTACGTTTGACGGCGCGTACCTCGAAACTGGTATAGTCCTGAGAAAAGCGCGTAATATTTAACGCTTTCATAGATTTTTGTTTTTATATGTATACTTCGCCTACTCCCCATCTCGGGCTATATTATACGCATGAGCCATTTCTGGACAATCCACGAGAATGGGCACGTGTCACTGAGATGTAAGGGGTACGTTACACATGTGTCGTGTTTTTCTCTGCGTACACCTTACCAGACCATTATTCCTCCGACAAGGATCAAACATCGTCGACGTCTCTGCAGTGCACCTTCACTTGACACGACGATGCGAGGCGTTTTGCTTCCACCGGCGGCAAGTTGTTTTCTTCTACATTTCTACACTTCAGTTAAAGCTGCAAATAATTTCTCCTGTGCTTTCCTTGGCTTCCTTATAGCTTGGCTTCATATGGTTCAACTAACAGTGTTGACATGCCTATACACTAAGAGCGCACGTCCGGCTAAAGAAAGCTAGAACGGAAGCAAGAGAATGTATGCCTTCCTGCTCACAGTGTCAGGTTGACAAGCCCCCAAGAAAGAGAGATGGTATCGGCGTGCTCATTAAAATATCCAAGCTATTCCAAGTAATAAATATCCAAACAATATACGCGCTACAATATTCGCTGTATCTACAAAAAAAAGCAAAAGAGGAAGTATATAGGCAGTGGCTTCCTAGCGTTTTTCTTCCTTGCGCCATCAGGCACTATTTAGTTCGTGTATTAGGAAGATAGTATATCATTAGGAAAACAAGTGTGCTCGCGGCTATCTGTCAAAATTACTGTCCCCCGACCAAACCATGAATCTCTAGATTTCGCAAAAGCCACAACAAGTGTTTAGGCACGCCGCTCTAGGCATTAGCCAAACTGGGGAAGCTTTAGATTATCCGTTTGCCGCTGATTCGTACATCAGAGCTGGATTGCGACACATGTGCAATTAGGTGCCTTTGTCCTCGACCGACTCAATCTTCTTCTTCGACGTATCTGCGTCTCGTGGAGCTATGCTTTCTGTGAGTTTTCATGGAGTTGATATTTGTGAGCCTTAGGAATATTTTCTTAAGCAGGGAGATCATGATATAATAATGTCGCCCCCTCACTTCCAGTCGAAGCCTAGCTTAAAACTAAGTCTATGATAAATAAAGAAGTGGAGAAGCGTATCGGCTACCACAGTAAGGTATTTGTTCACTAGGGTTGTATTAGTTCAGCGCTCTGACAATCGCTTTTCATATCAAGAGCGCAGGATGGACTTTAATCTTCTATTTTAGTCATCATGCTTGGCTTCTCAATCGACCTCAAAATGTAGTGGACAGTCTTCACGGTCACCCCGCAATTATAAATATCCACTTTAAGAAAAGAAAATGCGTAATGTATTCTTGGTCGTTATTAGGCCGAAGCCAGACAGGTGGCTCTCCCAAGTAACCATATCGCGCGCCCAACCATATTTCTTGGTACTTGTACAACTTTATTTTTGCGGCCAAAGGCAGATCGGCTTTGAAGTACAAGGAAAGCCGCCATGCCAGATGTGAATGCCCTCCCTATATCTTCATTTTCGTAGTGATAGCCGATGTTCTCTTCCTCTACTCTCTTTTCCTGCCCTGAGGCCGACACTGCAGTTTCCTGCGCTTCTGACTCGGTCACAAAGAGAGAGGATGACACTCCTTTTTGTTTGCGTGCCTGCGTGTCTTGCGTTACATTAACAAACGCATCTTCTTTCTTTCTTTTCTGGACATGTGCCCGCTCAAGAAACTATACAATTCATGCAATTTTATCTACTAGTGTAACCGAACTTCCACTTTGCACAATAAAGTGAATAAGTCCTAGTGCTCGAAAAAAGAAAGCTGTGTTTCTTAAGTGATCAGCGTCTGCCAGAAAGAAATGGGATTAAGTGTGGCGCATGAACATTGTAGTACTCTAGGTTGACTCATTGCATTTACCGTATCTAAAGCCACAATGACATGCTATGACCATTTCAAGCGAATCGTGCAACCACCATATATGCAAACAGCTAAGCAGGTCTCCAGGAAATGGTAACCGCGTCACATACTGCAATTAGGTGCATCGGGATGCATTCGCACAGACGCCACAATCAATTTGGTGGTCATGCAACTACATTACACATGAACGATGGGGATTGTATTTTGTGAATATCAGCTGTAACCGCTGGCTCTTCTGTTCATGCTTTGCGGGCATTGCGTAACATGTTGAGACACTAAGGCGTTTACTGCCGCATTACTTGCAGCCTGTTAGCCTTGGAGCAAACTCGTAACATTAAGAGCCCCAACTACTCTGCGCCACGATTCAGGAAGCTTTCCCTGTAAGTCAGCTTAGGATTTTATGGCCCATATGCTGTTGTCTCGTTGGATTTTACGTACAACAATGAGCGGAGAGGGACGTCACAGAGACGTGCGGAGAATAGCGCGGATTCTGCGTCGAGAAACAAAATAAAAAGAAAATCATGTTGCCATAAATTTCCGCCGCAGGCGAAGTGAATAGATGTCGCCAGGTTTGTCGAAGTTACTTTGCAATAACTTGTTCGAAGCGGAGAAAAGCAAAGAAGTGTCAACGCAGTCAGTGGCTCTTCTCGCCTGTACTGTGCAAGTTGGCTTCCACATCCAGCTTAATTCTGCATTTTCGGTGCTTGTTTTCGCAAAACTTTTGCTCTTGCGTAGGGTAACCTAAATTAACTGTGTAGAAGTCTGGACTTTAATAAACGGTTCGTAGTATTCTGGACATGCCCATTTTTGTACGTGACAGTGAACAAACATGTTTGCTTTGTTTGGCGCAAGAAACTCAGTATTCCTTGCATTTAATGAGCGCGCGTAATGAAGCCGTAGAAATAATAACTTGTTTTATTTCGCTCGTTTGTTTTTATTCTCAAACGTAAATGCTTTTAATCATTGTGAAAAACTCGGACGTTCATTTCAAAATTACTGATTCTAGTGCACAACACAAGACAAGGACAGATACCCGCCGTAGTGGCCTAGCGGCTTTGGTGCAGGCTGCTAAGCACGAGGTCGCGGGATCGAATCTCCGCTGCGGCAGCTGCACTTCAATGGGGACGAAATGCAAAAGCGTCCATGTCGCGTGCATTCGGGGCACGTTGAAGAACACCAGGTGGTAAAACTCAATCCCAAGTGCCCTACGGAGTGCCTCATAAACACATCGTGGTTTTTGTACGTAAAGCCCCAGAATTCGTTCAGGTGAAGGACAGTCAAAACCGACCAATACAGGCGCTAACTTCCAACTGATTTATTTTCAGACGTGTCACACTCATATATATGGGCTTTTAGTAAGAGCCTGTGAAACCGCATTTGCAACATTCTGACGCACAACGATGATCAATGCAAAAAAAGAAAAGGACAACAGTGAAACCCCACAAGATTATGACATGGTTGGGTAGGGCTTTTTGTCGAGTCACTCACGTCTTGAGGTTAAGATAACTTCTTTCTTTTTTTTGTTAGATCAACCGATAGTGCGCTCACAGCCGTGTCACCCAATCGTGTGAACGCACCATCGGCTGATCTAAAAAAAAAAAAAGAATTATCTTAACCTCAAGCAGTGGGCAACTCTTCGAAAAGGGCAACGCAACAATCTGATAATCTGCAGATGTTACTGTTTATTTTTTATTTTTGCACTAATCATCGTTGCGACGCCAAAATGTTAGTAATTAAGTTGCGAAGGCTGTTACTAAAACCCCCACATGCATGAGTGTGACGCGTCTGAAAATAAATCCGTTGGAAGTTAGTGCCTGTCTTCGCCGGTTTTCGCTTTGTCCTTGTCTTGTGTTGTGCGCTTGATGCAGTAATGGAATACCAACCAACATGCTCAAACTTACGTTATTTAATTTCACAAGATTTGGAATTATCCCACAGCAGAAATGATCCTTGAAATTCAAGAGCGTGGCGAGAAAAAGCCGTAAGACGATTTTACCACGCTGTTCAAGCCGGAGATTTGGTGAGAAAACGTGCGAGATAAGTAATTACAGATCAATATGAGCATAAAGACAGCCAAAATGGATCGCGTCACCTGGAGACGTACTCCTGTTCTTCTATATGTTAAGTGTTCCACAAGCTGTCTGCAGCAGCCAAGTACCGCTCCTCTCACTCACCATACTTATATTTACTTAATCCTACGAGGCGATAACAAGAGCAACCACAAAGAACTCTCTATTCCACTTCAAAAACAGTGTCATTTTTTTTTGTTTTGAGCATTTATGTGCGATGTTCCCGTCCTTGTGTCAGAGCTCTCCAGCTAGTCGCTCTTCGATTACCCTGGTTTCTCAAAAGGCCGCAATTTTGAGAAGGCGCATGTTTATCGCTGTCTCATCGGTCTACATTTCTACGAAGGAGTTCACAACTGACCGTGGCCGGCGATCCGTGGAACGTACCACGTGCCTACCATACAGATGCCGTGTTGAGCCAACGGTATATTCTAGGTATGCCCCGCGCGGCCGTTTTCCCCCGAATAGATTTGCACGCTCGCAGCGCACTACGGGCGGCACGTGGCCGGTGCCTCCGAACAGAACCGGAGGAGAAATACGATACGAGCGGAAAACGCGCACAAACGCACGCCACGCGCCCAGGTGGAGACTCCACTTTCTCCTATTCGCCATTGTAAACGCGGTCGCTTCTCTTTCTCATAACTCTCTCTCCTTTCCTCCCTCATCACGCCCTTTGATCGTCACCAGTTCTATTCTTTTTGTTGGCGGAGGCGATCGTTGCTTTTCGTTTTCTGCTGCGAGTCTTCGTTTTTTTTTTCTTTAATTATCTTGGGAGACTCCGAGGGGCACTACCTTCCCTCCCCCTCTGCCACGCGTTCCGGTGGATGTGTCCGCCGGCCGACGCAAGCAGATTGCAAGCCAGCGCTAGGGGCAGCCGCACCACAACAACAACTCTAGGCGCTCCGAACGACCGGAGACGAGGGTAAGGGAGGTTCCCGCCGTTTGGAGGCAATAAGAGAAAACAAAAAGCGCTGCCGGCGGCGAGCAGGAAAACCCCAGCCAATGGGTCAACGTTTTGGGTACTATAAAAGTTGCCCCTGATTCTGCAGGAGAGTCAACCTTGGTCTCAGCGTCCCAAGACAAGACCGTCGTCCCGAAGTACCCTCGAGTCAACATGGCACGCACACTGGTGAGTTTTGTTTTGACGATTTTTGTTTGGAACAGTTGCTTTTGTGGCTACAATAAAATGCCTAGAAAGCAGGGCAAATCGTGACACCCTTGTCACGATTCGCAAGCTTTTCGCCTGTGAAATTGTATAAGCTACAACGAATTCCTTACGAAGCAGCAATAATTAACTGTCAACAATTCGCGAACAACTTGTCCCAGAAGTAAAGAAGCAATCATGTGATTACAAGAGTGAGAAAACAATCGATTCTTCAGGGCTCTGTGTAGTCAAAAGTTACCAGTGAATACATTTTTTTCTTCAGTACTGCAGGCTGGGAATTGCAAAACTAAATTAATGATATGTCCATGGCAGCTACAGCGCGACAGACGCGGACGAATGGACTACAAGGGGACACGACACATCACGCTATTGTGTCTCCTTTTATATAGTCCTTTTGTCTCCGTCTGTCACGCGGTAGCTACCATGAAACCTCACGAACTCGCCCAATTTTCCATCCTGTTCAGTTTACTGATATGTCCTTGAAGATCGAGGTACTTGCCATGAAGACTATCGTGATTCAGTATTTCTTTCTGTCAATATAACTAAATGAGATGACCTGCATCATTCTTAATGTCAAGGCTCAAAGCCAAGTCTAATTTAATTACAATTCAAAGTCAAGTCAAAATAAACTAATTGAAAGTAAAATTTGCTTCTAGCTTTCTTAGCAGCGAGAAAACACAGCCTGTCGACACGAAGCCTTGCTCGCGGTATTTCTCAGGTGCCTCCCTGAGAGTAAATCGCAGCAAATCTTCACAGGCGGCTGATTACAGACACAGCTCATAAAGCGAATTCCGTTAATCTTCCATCAAGGGTCTCGTTTGCGTTCACAGAGCATGTGGTCTCTCGTGAACGTTCAAGTAAAACTCGGTTACACGATTAGGGAATTGACAGTGCAGAGGACACCAGCTCTGCAGTAGCACTCGTTGGTGCTCATTGTTTCGGTTCTGTTCTCTCTGTCAACGTGCAGTTCGTTCTCGCCGCGCTTGTGGCCGTGGCTGCAATGGTCTACGCTGAAGAAGAAAAGAAGGAAGACGTCGAAGGCCGCATTGGCTTTGGCGGTGGCTATGGCCAATCAGCCGGCGGCAGCCAATACGGCTTCAACCGCGGACAATCGGGCTTCAACCAGGGCAGCGGAGGCTTCGACAGCGCCAACCGTTACAACAACGTGCAGGGCTTCAGGAACCGCGACGGCTACCGCACCAACCAGGGCTACGACCGCAATTCCTTCAACCGCTACGGATCTGGCGGTGCAGGCTTCAACACTGGCTTCAACCGCGGTGCTGGCGGCTCCTTCAACCAGCACGGGTCTCAGGGAGGAGGCTACCTTGGTTGAGCGACAAGAATTACTTGAAAAGTGAGTTTATTTTCATGGTGACTGCCGAGACTAGCCCAACCGATTTCTTTACCGCGCGCATGCTCGTGAAATTCCGCTATTGCTGCAGTCTTTGAGAGGTTGGTTAAATTTATGTGACGTTAAAGATGGCGGCGTAATAAAATTAACCTGTTATGTCCAAAATTCTCTTATCAGTGCTACTGTGCGCAACCAATTGAAATACCAGTGTACGTTCTACTTGCGTTCATCGTTACTTTCTTTTTCTTTGCAACAAGCTAATAGTATTATCGCGTGTCTTATTGTGACTCGCCTCATGCGCCTATGTTTTGGTAAAACAGTTTTAACTACCAAGATTATTGCCGAGGCACCAAATTCGCAAAGCTTTGCTAATAACGTGTCCAGCATTGTGATTGGTTGGAATTGCTCTTACGAAAAATTCTAGCGTGAGAGCTTGATGGTGAATACGGGTCGATTCTTAGGTAGCGTTTACTAGGCTAGCACGAGCTACGGATACGCCAAGAACAGTTTGTGCGCGTGTGTTGCTTTCTTGGGCTTTCGAAATGTTAAGTGTAAAACATTTCACATCGTTATTTTCTTTCTATGACCGTCATTCTTTCTATTCTTTACTTCTAGGAAGCAACAAGAACTGCCAAAAAGAACGCTTACTTCCGTGACTTCACCCCAGGGACCTGTCTTCAGTCGTCTACACTGTGAAAACATTCTAGCAAAGCAAAATCAGTCTCACCATCAAGAGAAGCACTGCTCACTGTAAATACAGTTGAGAAAAGTGAAATAAACCTGTTAATTTATTTTTTATACATCCAGTGTCTTTCTTTTTCTTATTTGCTCTTTTTGTTAAGGAGAATTCGTACATGTGTTACAATAACTGTACTATACGTATATAAATGAGTGTGACATACCGCGAATAGTTATGGAAGGCCCTATTTTAGTATCCACGCAACTGTGTACATGGTATGACACGGCTATAGAGCAGCAAGTGGTAATGCTAATATGCGGCGCTATAGTAACAATACTGGGATGGTGGATTGTAATGGTGTACAAAAGTGACCCTATATATATATATATATATATATAGAATGCTTCGAATTTGTACAGAATATTGTGATACTGTACAAAGCTACGTATAACAAGATATTGTATTTGCTATAGCCTTTCATCAGCCGACATCTTTGTTCTGATCCCGTGACCGTTATGATTGTCCCGACCCCATAGCACACTGACATGCTTATGAGGCTGAGCAAAGGCTAACTGTAATTCGAGTGGTAGCGATGGTTACATTACATCCTGTGAACAACTTTGCGAGGTTAATCTTCCGTAAATATTAAGCGTTACAGAATTAAGCCTTACGGTCAGTCGCCATTAACCCATAGCCCACGTATCACTTCACAAGGAGCGTATGCTCTCTTCTAAACTTTAGCTTAAGCCTCACCAGGCTTCCAATTATCAGGTTTAATTGTTGTTTTGTTAGTTTTACTGCCCAGTTAATGATTTTCTTGTTTTAGTTGAACAGAGAATGATCTGTGAATTTGTATAGTGAAGCAAAAGTAGGAATTCGGATCTCTCAAAGGGATTTCAAATGCTCTTAATGGTCTTGAAATACCTCTGCTAAAAAAAATCTTGAATAAAGAAAACAAAGAAGCTCGTCAAAAAATGATTTGCTCACCGTGCTGTCAATACCTTTCGTGTCGCGGCATGTTACTTATTGCGAATTTCGCAATTTAACAATTTCGCTGAACTCAAGAAAATTTCAAAATTTTTGAGCGATGAATGTGAAGGTCCGCAGCCTAAACACCACGAAATTTAGGAGCTCCAAAAAATCTCAATGGAGTCGCCTCTGGAGATATACGTACAATCAGAATTGCAGGAATTTATGCTGTATTACGAGTAGTTATGCATGTTACTGATTCGTGATTTGAGAATAATGTTTTGCCACTGATACAGGAAGTTCTACACGTGTAACTACACGTGTAATGTAATGTAACTATACATGTGATGCCCGCACCCTGGAATTTTTCGTATTGCAGTTGCGAAAAACTTCGCGTATGAAAAGGAATTTATGCCTGTGGGTATGTTTGTTAGCAGCTATGATGAAAGAAGTGTTTTTATCACTTTTATCATAGTGTATGCATGTTGCTTGTCCCACAGAGTACGAATTAGCCACGCCTGGTACTGTTTTTTGTCCTTTTATTAACATAACGTGAGGGTTACTGTGAAATCTACTGAGTCAAAGCGATAAGAATAAGTCCTTGACGCGGTACACTGGTAGGATGCGCAAATTATATTCTACATACTGTGAATGGAATTATGTCAGCCTTTCGATAATCCTTCTGCTAAACAAAGGTTTATAACTTCCGTGAACAATGCCAAAGTTGTGTTTCACCACTTAAGGTTTTGCTTCTTTTTTCTTTTCTTTCTTTCTTAGTGAGGACCGCGTTGTCGGCGCTTATTATTATTCTTAAAACTTCAACCAGCATGTGTGATTAGCTTCACTCTGAAATGAGGATTCGGACCCTCACTTAAGAGTACTTCCCGGTTACCTGCACCTTAACGGCGTGCAATACCTGCCGCACTGCTTCCAGCCTAAGTGTTCCGTGTTGGTTTGAATACCCTATCTATACTGAAGTGCATCTGTTAGCCCTGAATGCTTCTATGCTTTCACGTGTCAGTATTCTAGCTGCGGCTGGCGAAAGTCGAGGGGTGCAGTGGTTTGAACTGGGAAAGGTACATTTGCATTCGTCAAGGTCGCGTTTAAAATGCGGTGAGCCGCAAGAGGCAAAAACAAAGACGTGACTCTTTGAGCCGGCTAAGCATTGTCGCTATCGCTCAAAAGAGGCCGTGCGTGTTATCGGCACGTTTCCCCGGCAGACTTTAAAAGCTCCGATGGCCAGCATAAAAAGCCGGCGACGGTGTCTTCAGATTGCGAGGCTAAACAGGTTTCGCGGTATAGATGTACGTCAAAGATGGCAGAGGCAGCCGCGCTTCCGCGCTACACGTCACTGGCCGAGCCTTTCGAGGCAGCACGTGTCGCCGCTTAGCTGGTTGGAATAAGCCGGTCAACTCAAGGTGAAAACGCAGCAGCCCTTTCTCAAAGCACAACCGACACGTGCTGAAGCGGAGCCGCGTTCAAGGTTTGGAACAGGAGCGTGGGTTTTGGTGCAGGAAGGTTAAAAAGGAAGACCTTCGCGTTACGTGCAGTTGAGATTCCGCAAACGCGCTTCTGGCGGTTTCTTGCCCGGGCAGAACGTACCAGTGCAATGTGCATTGTCGAAGATCACGCTATATATATACGAGCGGTCAATGGAAGGCATAGTGCAAGAACACGGGGAACATTCAGAGAAATCAAGCTCAAATTTTGTTTGAGTGTACCGTAGTTTTTTTTTTAGTAAATGGAGTCAACACGTGAAGAAATATAGACACTTCGACGATACGCACACGTGGGCGATGGCCCTCCAGATCCTCCTTTAATTCCACCCACATATGCCGAGGAGACACTGGTGGCAATGGCTCCTTTCCTCCTTAAATAATGGCGGAAATTCGACCTTGTTGGTACGACATGCTGCAAGTGAAGCGTGAAAAACAGGGACGGACGGAGAGCGCATAAGTTGCACACACTGTCCGTCCCTGTTTACGGCACTTGACTTGCAGTATGTCACATTTAAACTCCCACATTCCTTATTAGCTCAGCATCTAATAGCTTACTATAACCATGTGGGAACCGCATAAATATCCGTACATGCTGCCATAGCATAATAAGGTGGCATGTTTTTTTTTTTGTTAATGCTTTGTACAGAGGGTTTGAACACACAAACTCACACTCTCACAGACCGCGTCATAGGGCTTGGGGCATACGGACTTGCTGCAGCAAGTCAATAGGTTGCGTCCTTACAATTGCTGACGCTGTTCTGACCTTAAACATCTCCAGCAGATATTCTTTTCATTATTATTCTTTGCCGTTCCTCGCACTGCATTCAGCTCTCCGTTTTTGTTTGGTGGTTACAATGCCTACATTTTATCTCACAAGAACGCATTATTTTATTTTCTTGCACATGCATTAAATGGTGGTGGTGGTGGTGTTGGTGATGATGTTGACAGTGATGATGTTGATGATTTCTATTGCAGTTCCTGTGAAACGGCCCGGGACGGGGAGAAATGATCATCCAGTTTGCTTGAGCTGATCAGTCTTTACTACATCTATTGCAGTGTAGCATTTTGCCTGTCTCTCCTTGAACTTTTCTCTCTTCATTAACGCCTCTGTTCCTATAATCAGCAGTAATTCACGCAGCTCTATAACGTCTGTAACAACCCCATCTCTCACTATTTGTTCTCTGTTTTTTTTTTCCTCCATTACTGATCTAAGCGTCTCTTGCTTAATTCCCCCGCTGACAAGTTAATGCTTCCATCCGCTTTGAATCTCATCCGCTTCTATCCGCTTCCATCCGCTTCTAAAAGGTGGGCGGTTCTTGCTGGGTTAATAGATTGACATTCTATACTATCATTTCATCTTTACTGAGTCGTCTCCAGACTTTTGCCGCAGCAGGCAGACGCCCCATCTTAATGCGAATAGTTGCTCTGGTATAGTTTCGTGCTCCGCAGCCAGCTACTTGCGCTTGTTTGGCAATTACCGTGTTCTTGTTTGCCAACTTTCTTGACCTCCCCCTCCATTTGGAGTCCATACTTTTGAGGTAGAGATAATTGTGCTCTTTAGCCTGCAATTTACTTTCATTGTGGCTCCTGAGTCTTTAGAACTATTTTCCTGTGCGCTTCTCTGACTTCGAAAGAGGCTCAAGTCATGTAATGCCGCAACGTCTCTTTTCAGGTTTTACTTTGGACCGCCAAGGCCAATTGGTTAACTTCCAACCTAAAAGTCTCTGATTTTAAGCATAGAAAGCATTTGTTATCATCGGAGCATGGTCATTAGCGTCCCTAGCGGCTGTGAAATTGAGACAGGCCAGCTTTTATAGGAAAGCGCCCATCTTCCCTTTTTTAAAAAAAATAATTTTATCACATCACAGATGCGATTGTCCAAAAGTGTCCGGAGGAGACAGACTATACGCAAGTGAAGTTCCATCCCATATGAGTGGGGCTGTTTTTCTCGTCAGAAAATCCGTTGCACATTGCGTGCGAAGTTTGTAGTGTACTATAGTAATTGACTTCAGTGACGGCGTGCGAAGCCGTGCCAGACACACAGTGTATTGTGCCAAACACGTGCAATGTGGTGAACAATCTGGCTTAGTCACAATCTTTATATATAAATGGTAATAGCCTGTCATCATGTACTACTGTATCTCTTCATCTGTCTTCTCTCCCTCTCCTGCTCTGCCATTATCTTACTTCCTCGTCTGGCTGCCTCTTCAGCCAGCCGCGCGAGCTATATAGTTGTGGTATCGAAAGCAGCTATTCGCTTGCTTCCAATTTTTATATAGCTTAATCAACGCCCGCTTTCTACTACTACTACTACTACTACTACTACTACTACTACTACCACTACTACTACTACTACTACTACTACTACTACTACTACTACTACTACTACTACTAGAGTAATGTGGAACTAAGTACCCAACAGAACATTTCCGTGTGATAAGGTATGTAAGGGTATAACGGGCAGATTTAAAATACTATACAGTCCTAGATGTTGCTAGTCGGTAACTGGTTTAAGCACTATTAGTGGTTGGAGAATGCACGTGTTGATCATTTTCTTGCAAATACAGACACCTTTAAAGATACAAAATGTGTTCTTTATTCTATTGTGTTGGCTCTAATCTAAGTATTAGAATAACTGCGTGTAAATTACCACATATTGCGTTTTTTTACGTAACTCGTGAAGCTCAACTGAATGGAAATGCCTACAGCTGCTCATACACGCTCAACGGGCGAAGGAAAATATATTTTATCATCGGAAATTTTTCACTGGGAAAACATAAGGAAGATCAATAGGTGCATCCGAGACAACCGCCTAGTGGGTAATAAAAGCTATAACGGATGCTGCTCCATGAGAAAAGTTGTTGGCGGAAACAATGTTTGGTTTTTAAAGATCATTAGTCATTCCGGCTTCACCACGGGCATAAGATAGAGTAGGATACAGAAAAGGAACCTCGTTATTTATTATTTTAGAGTTTCCAGTACCCCTCTATCATATTATCATCTCCCATCCTGACTATTAGATAGAGCTCTTCTCCGAGTCTACACTTATTACGCACTCATATTCTTAGAAATACCCGCGGAATATCAAGGACAAGGTTACTAAGATGGACGGAATCATTCACCGGGGCTATGAAGCTCGAGAAAAAAACGCGTATTTGGATAATCTAAGCACGTCTCATTCAAAACATCCGTTTCGCTAGCAGACGTCTTCCTTATAGGAAGAATCTTATCAAGTGAACTAAACCAGCCTGTGATGCCAAGGGGCTTTGGAAAATCCCTACAACGGTGTGATGCTTCCTACGCGCCCGTAAGCGGAGCTCAATGTCACCGGACGTTCGTAGTGTTGACGCAAGCCCTCAGAACATTTCCGGCCGTCGTAATGGGCTTTCTGGTGAAGTGATCTTAGTTATTGTATTATTCTGCTAATGCGTGATTCCGGTCGCGATATGAATACATGCGTCATCTCGCAACTGAGTTTATGCTAAGCTCACAAGACATAATCCTGCGAGCTACGGCAATATGTATTTCTTTCAATTCGAAATGCGTAAGACGGACAAACCTCGCAGGAATGTCTTGTTTTACACTGCAAAGAATGAGAAATCAAACGATCTTGCTGTATAGTTGGGAAGATATGCGATTATAGGCAAGTATTACAGAGTTTAGGGAAATAAAGGGGGGCGGGGATTCAGCTGCCGCGAAAATATGCATCAACATGCCTGGACAATCTTCACCTACAACTATGTAAATATAAGGACAGTAACGAGATAATCTCTGCAAAATGCTGCTAAAATAAGCCTATGCGAAAATGCCTACTATTACTTAGGGAGGAAGGGAGGAGCACTCTTGAAGAGCATGCTGCTTTAGCGAAATATGCCTACGCTTTATTTGAATATCACCTGGCTACGCTGGTGCGAAATCCGGCCCGCTGCTGCTGGACGCCGCGGCGTCAAATAATTGTTACGTCATATTCTAAAAGATTTATTGTCGAACACCGAATAATTTTCTATTGACTTCGTCTTTTGGTGACCTGTGGGATTCTTGCTAATTCTGTTCATTTTCGAGCACACTATTCAGAATTTTGCCTCTAACTGCCCCTGGAAACTTGAAGTTTTTTTCGACCTTCCGAGCTATCCACTCTTTACATTGGCTTTTTTTTTTACAGTGTGCTTAGCAGCGCAATGGACATTGTCGCTGCAGTCGTAAACTGTGCGGCAACGCATCGACAAATCTAGGCCTTAAGTTTAGCACAGAGAAATCGCGAATTATGATCGTTAATGAAGGGGTGAGCAATTACTTGGTGTCAAATCAACATCAAGTCATATCCATAGTCAAGTAATATAGATACCTCGGTGTGTACATAAACGAAGGAAAGACTTACTCAAGCGCCCATCAAAATATTATGAAAACAAAGTGTATGCGGAATGGCAGAAATAATTAAACGTACAGCCCTCTGAGGCCACAACAAATATTATTTCGTGCGTGGAATCTTGAAAGGAGTAAGTGTGCCAGTGCTGGCGTTTGCAAATACCACTCTGGGCTTAAAATCGGATACCTTGTCAGGGTTAGAAGTTAATGAAAGGTCGGTAGACCGACTGGCTTTGGGAGCCCATGGTAAAACCATAAATGAGGTAGTGCAGGGTGACATGGGTTGGGCTGCTTCTGAAGTCAGTGATGCGCTGAGAAAAATTAGTTTTGATGAAAGGCCCGGAACATGGATCAAAATAAATGAGCGGCTAAAGTGCGCAAGTATCTGTACATGGGAAGCGTGGATACAAAATGGAAGAAGAGGACAGGAAATTTGGCGACCAAGTAAAGGGTAATTGAAGTGTAAATAGACAACGACGAGTCATCAGAAGGAAAGTGAGAGAAACAGAAACGGCGAATTGGATGCATAGAATGGAAACAAAAAAAGACCACGGAGATTTACAACAATGAGAAGAAAGAAATTATAAGGAAAAATATGTACGATAACACAGAGGGCAGTGCATTGCTATTTGAGGCTCGAGCTCGTTGCCTAAGGACAAAAACATACCGGAGCAAATATCCGCTATAAAAAGAGGCAAGTATTTGCTACAGCAAAAAATCCGGACGACCAACCATCAGCACATCCTAATGGAATGCGAATGTAAGTTCTTTTTCATCCACTTTCATTTCGATTAATTTATCGTTGCTTTATTTCATTTATTAAGCACAAGTAATTTTCCCTGTGTTATCCTTGGTGTCAGTGTTTGTTGGCTTCATTTGATACGACTAATAAAAATCGGGCCCCTCAGTTAACCCCCTTTCTTCAAATGTAACGTAACAATTTTCAAATTACACTACACATAATTCCATGTAGTACAGAAAAAAAAAAGCGCTGGCATGGCTGAGTGGTAGAGTGGCTGACTCCCAAGCAACCGGCCCGAGTTCGATCCTGGAACTGGGTCATCTTTCTTCCTCATTTCCGCCGGTAGCAGCTACGAACACTGGCGGCGGCGGCGGACACCATCGCCACCCGAAACGGATGATGGAATGAGCCCATAACAGCTTACGCTGTGAAATTACTACACGTTAAGTTTTAATGGACTCGTGATCTGAGGATCTGCTATAGCTAACGCGTGCGCAGCACATTTAGGGCTATATTGAAGAGACAGGGGGAACGGGACAAGCCCGTTTTTTGCGTGCTTGGCATCGAAGTACCCTCAGGGTTGTGCCTGCACCGGATTAATTTTGACCACCAGCGGTTCTTTCGCGTGCATAAAAATTTTGCTAGGTATAGGTTATCGCACGCCACCTTGATCTAAACGCCGTCGCCACGGCCAGAAATTGACAGCACGACCCTGCGCTCAGCAGTGAGTTATTAGCCTCGAGAAGGCGGGGGGGGGGGGGGGGGGGGGAGTGGAGCCCTTTTACGCGGGATCAGCGTAGATGGCTCAGCCTATCGCCTCCTACGAACCTCCTCGCTCTCTCAAGGCTGCTTGACACTATCGATGGTGCTTCGTAATTCTCGTTGCTGAAATCACACGGATTGGGGAGAGTATGCTTTTGATATGCAGAGCCCAATAATAACGCAGTAGCTTACAGGCCCTGATGTGCAGAGACAACGCTCATTTACCAGTAAATTCGATTATAGAAATGGGCACACAAATGTTTTGTTATAGGCTTGAATATTACATCACCTTAACAATTTTTTGTAACCTCTTATTTTCACGAATGCCGCATTTGAGTGCATATTTGATACATACGATACGCACCCATTCGTACACGTCGGAGGTGTTTTCCGACTGATCTAAAATTTTCAACGTTGCATTGTACGGAGAAATTTGGAAAGCCATGTGAAAACTAAATTCGCAATAGTTTCGTTATCAAAAGGAGATGCGATCTCTCGTGTTGAAGGACTCCTAAAACATGCTTGAATGTTGTACATGACTGTCACGTTCGAAGTACCAACACTTTGAGAGAGAGTTCCCATTAGGTAACTTTTGAGATTTTTTTACGACAACGATTGCTATAATGCTTCAATATTATACACTAGTAATTTATCTAATAATATAAACGAGTACTTTACGAATGCGCAAAAATATAATTTCGCGTTCCTTCTCTGGGTTGAACTTTCTAGGGAAAAACTGCCGATGTGATACGAGTGAACTACAAGACGGATGTCGGGTCTCCTGCTTGCGATAGCTGTTTTAGGGTTGGCTGGTGAAAAAATGCCTAAGGTAACTTACTCCTGCGACAGTAGTAAAGGAAAGAATTATGAACATAGATTCGGCTGTACTGTGAAACGCGTGCCGGACAGCTAGCATTCATAGTTAGGAAAAACGAAGGCACACGCCGCGAAGTCTAAGCAGAGCGTATACTTTGTGAGGACATCAGTTCACGCCATTGGTCACGCTTGAGGAAGCCAGCAACCGTGTACGGAAGTTCAAGCTTTACGCACGATAGTTCTCTAGCAGCTATGGTATGCAAGTTCCAAACCATACAGTGCACAGCACAGTGAGAGGTTAACCTAGGCTAAGAACAGCTTAATAAAGAGGTTAGGCAAGATGCCCGAACTCGTTGCGCTTCGGGTAGATGATTTCAAACTTAGAAATTGCCAGGCTATAGCAGTTGTCGTAAAATGAGCTACTGTAAGCGATTTCATTTGCGCAACTGCTTACGCAGATTTTTGCGCATCAGTTACACATTACGGAAAATTGGCACTACAAACAAATGCCGGGGAAGTTTTACCAGTAATACATAGCTTCATATAGCCGTCCCCATAGCGTTGCAGCTGCGAGTGATTGGAAAATCCTGGCGTTCAAACGAAATAGCTCAATGTTATTTGAGACGACGAAAGGAAATGAACTGGTTCATAGAAGATTTGTTTACAATTTTTTACTGTTTCATATATGAGCCGCTGTTGAACATGACTACTTGACTCAGGCAACTTCGACAAGATGGACATACGGACTTCACTGAGTACTTCGCTTACATAATAGTCCTACACAGTTCAATTACAGTTTCCTGTGTATTCCATAACGTGTGTCAACTTGGTCTCGTAATGCCGAAGCGCCCTAACAGGAGTGATAGAGACTTAAAATATGGTTGCTGTTAAGACGCTGCCGGCTGTATCTCTTCCTGTTTGGCATCCGGTTTGGAGAAAGGTGTGGTATCAGAAACGCAGGAAAGTGCAACAGCTTCTGTCGGTTTGACAGGAAGTCCATATCGCCCATCCGTACAGGTTTTCATTCCAGGAGCTTTCGACAATTTTTTTTCCGGGGAAGTCGGATACGGAGGTCAAAATAATACAGCAAGAAAGAAAAGAAAACATATGAGGATGTGCGTGCTTGGGGTCATGCCAAGTGGCAGACATGGCAGTGTTTATGCACACATTTTTGTGTGTCACATCAACGCTTAACGCTAAAGCTTCAAAGGTCGTTAGCAACTAACACGTTTAACAATGTGAATCACGATATGCATAATTGTAATTACGCTCTCCAATCGAGAAAACTGTCCCACAATTTTACTAGTTATCTTGCTTTAAAGATAATATTTGTATACCTTAGTAATGCCATTGAAGTATTTACGAATATAACCTCTGAGGATACTAATTGCATTGATGTAGCAGCGGAGTCTCAAATTAAAATAAGGCGGGATGGTGGGTGAGTGAGGAGCGTGCTGACCATAAAGAAGTTCCTCGTCAGCACCCCTTCTCCCTCCTAAGGAATGGAACAGGTGGTGTCCGTTCCTATAACGAGGAAAACTTCGATGTGCCGCTAGAATGATATGCATGTGCAATCTCACCGGTGGCGTTTACTTTTGCCTGGAAGTTGTCGTGTTCACCTCCTTTCTGGTAGTAACTGTCATAAATATCCTGGCTGCTGTTTACAAGCCTTGCCACTGTACAAACTCACCTAACATTTCGTGGCACGCGTGCTGTGCAAAAGACGAACACAAATCATGTGACAGACTTGATCCGCGCTGAATAACGATTTTACAATGCGACCATGCTGTACGGGGCCACAACAGCACTGTCATAGATAATTAAAAGAACACTACCACTCACGCTGCGTGCACACCGTGAATAATGTGTTTGAGCAAGGGAAAAATAGTAAGAACGTCATGTACGTACCATGCAGACATTTGGGTGAGGGATTTATAAAAGGAGCGGAAAATCGGTTACCATTTCTTTTTTTCAAAGCCGCACGTTTTTAATATCAATATTTTTTGTCATAGTCATATATACCTTTCAAACGTGTGCTCTAAAATAAAAATAAAAGAACTCTGGCTCCTTGCAGTGTATGCATTGACATCTTCTGCAATCTTTTTAATGTAGAGTGTTCCATGGCAAAATCTGAACCTTAGTGTTGTTCCCGCTAAGCTGATAATTGATACATCACTAGACCTTCTCCACTTGACTACTGGCGCACGGCGATGGTACACTTCGGCGTATATATTCCCCAAAAGCTTTTACACCATCTAATTGTTCTCAAGATAATATGTTTGGCAATCCTCATGCTGCGCATTTTATTAACGGAGGCGACCTGTCAAATAGGAAAGAGCACTTACGAACAATAAGCTTTGTGGATACGGACCCCTGTTCGGCACGCGCGAAGCACGCAACAGGAGTACCAAGAAATTTTGTTAAGTTGTAAGAGCTTTGCCACATGTTTATCACGTATAAGAGGATGACACTTAACAGGCGCGAAGATTTCGAAACGCTTGTGCGGTAATTTTATTTGTTGCTAAAATTGCTGTATGAATGCGAACTTTGAACCGGGTACTTGATCACATGACAGAGAGCAAGATTTTCTGACGCAGTGTAGCAATGAGGCTTGGTATGATGATATTGCTTCCAAAAATTCCACAAGCGTGCCGCGCGCGTTCATTTTGGCCACTCTAGCGTGGGGCAGCCACATAGATCACACGGAACGAAGCGAGATCAATGTATCATGACGTTATGACACATACACCTCCTGCGTACCGAAGCCGAAACTGGGGCCGAATTCACAGAGCCTCTCGTTCGTAAATGCTCATTTGGCATGAGCCGGTCGCCTTCACTAATAACATGTCCAGCGCCAAGACTGGCCTGCAGTGTACCGCTCTAGCCTACGAGCTTTCAGTGGATAGGGGCTCAGGATTCTAGAAACAATTATCATAGTAAATTATTTAGGGGATTTACATGATTTGGAGGACTTGGGCCATCAGTTAAAGAAAAAAAGAAATCACAAGTCAAAATTGTTACGCCAGTTCTCCGTTAAGTGTGGGTTTCCTTTTTTTATTTTTCAATAAACTCCCCCCCCCTTTTTTTTTTTACTCATTTGTTTCTCTGTACAGACTTAACAGCACTTTCCAGGCGGAAAACACACTTTCGGGGCATATTTTAGGCGTGAGAGAGTATATAGTGACAACTATGGAACAGGATCCGGGACTTTCTCTGGCATATTGTCGACGCTTTCCGTCCCGCGTCCCATGGCATTATATTCACTGATAAGCTCTATAATACCGAGGCAACAGTTTCTCGTGGGAAGTCCATCTCTACGCGCTCCACTTTACTTTTGGGCTCTGTGCCAGCGTGGCGCTCAAGGACTTGTGTGCAGCGCGCCGGAAGTTGAGAACAATGTGGGGCCTCCCCACTTCTCAATCAGCCGAATCGCGGCTTCAGGGGAAGCTTTAGCTTCCACTTAAGCTGCTATTAAGGAACCCCTGGACCGATTTTAACGAAATTTGTTGCATTGGAGAGAGAAAGTTAAAGTATAGTGACTGCTTGGAGCGGAATTTTGATTTAGAGCCTGAATTTTGTAAAAAGAACTTAAGAAATCGAATGTTTGAAAAAAAATAGAAGCACGAAATTTACAAATGAATAGCTCTCCATCGAAAACGGATATCGCGGTTCTGTAAACGGCATCCATTAGATCGTTCAAAGTGGACAAATTCGATATGTCAATCTATATCTTACGTGAATTCTTTACGTTGTGTACAAGGGTTCTGCAAAAGCTTTATGTACACATTACTTAATTTTTTTTGAGATTCATGTGCAACATATGAATTTTGTCCGCTTGAGATGTACTATGAGATGTAATTCGCAAAACTGTGATATCACTTTTCATTGCCCAGTCACGGAATTGTAAACGTTTATAGTTTCGCTTTCTTAAACTTTTTATCTTTGTAAATTTTTAATTAAATATTGACGACTTAAATCGAAAGATTGAGGCCAATAGTCACTAGATTTCAAGTGTTCCTTTTAAATGCAATAAACTTCGTCAAGTTTGGTGCTGTGGTTGTCGAGAAAAACGAACTCTCCTTTTACATGCATTTAGATTGGAGCAACCGAGCTAAAGTTTCCTTTTAATACTCCGCTCTATTGCCGCGGGACGGGCCGCTGGAGGCACTTTGCATGTATTCGCGGGCTTCATTCACGCTCGCAAAAACACTTCTTTTGCAGCACGTATCGGGTAACAGAGAACTGGATTGGGAGTTTTTCATGTTGCTCTACAATTTTCTCATTGAGCCTTTACATTTGAATATAATATTTGGTAAGTTCATTAGTTAATTAATACTAATCGTGTAATTAGGCGGATTGCAAGAAATAATCTGAGTATCTCCAAGCGACGGCAGACAACATTACCTTAGTTCTTTCCAGCTACGTGGCATTTGCATATGTTTTAAATCTTGGTGCATGATAGTTGGGACACCCTTTATATAAATCAACAAGAAGGAAAAAAACATGCACATTCTATACGGTTGCGGTTTACGATATGTAACATAACTACCATAATGCAATATATAGCATAACATAGCTTGGCGTAATAGTTTTGAGGAAACACGTAAGGTGGAGAGAGGTAGTCAATTAAGGGAAGAGACACCCACCCAATCGTAGCATTTGCTACAAAGGAAAACCATACGGGTTCCTCGAAAGAAAGAAGCCTCGCAGTTGTAGAAAGAGTCGTCGTGGTCCGGGACTCAAAACCACGACCGCTGCATTTCGGGGGCAGCCGCTCTACCACCTGAGCTAACCAGGCGGCTAGCAGTTGGCAGGGCGAAAGACCGTCATTTCGTCACGGACCAGAACGAAGTTTTCTTAAACTGCGACGCTTTTCTTTCCAGGAACCCGTATGAGTTGCCTTTGTAGCAATTGCTAAGATTGGGTGTATGTCTCATTTCCCTTAATTAGTTGCCCCACTCCACATACTGGGTTTCCGCAGGACTATTACGTCAAGCTCTTACCTTTCCTTCGAGTTGGCAAATTCGACTTCGCCCTTCCATCTGCTAGCCGCCTGGTTAACTCAGATGGGAGAGTGGCTGCCCTGGAAAGGTGGTGGTCCCGGGTTCGAGCCCCGAACCAGGACGAATTTTCCTTCAACTGCGAGGCTTTTCTTTCGAGGAACCCCTTATATGTTTCCTTTGTAGCAATTGCTACTATTAGGTGGATGTCTCATTTTTCCTCAATTAATTGGCATAATATAGTCTGCCATAACATAACAAAGTATAATATATTACATGCAAAAAATTGACGTTTCTGGAACTCTGGACCCCAAGTACATGGTAACTGTCACACGGAACAAGGCGGACAAATACACACCAACATACAGCAATGAACACTCATGTCATACAGAAATGGTCCACCACATAACATACAAAAAGACCATTGACATTTCTAGAAATAAGGCATGAAATCCACTCGAGTGCTGCTTGAAAAGCTGGCAAATGTTTGTGGAACATGTCATTTTTGTGTGAGTGTTCATTGCAGAACCACTGAATCTTCGCCAAGGGAGGCTTTTAGAGACAAGAAGTATACATACACGAAAACGTCTAGACGCCCAGATTATTTTTCGTAGAATTCTCATACAAACTTTGTCGAATATTTCTGTACAGTCAATGAGGTCATTTACACGCTTGAATAAAAAAAAGTGAGTTCAGCTTTCGTGCGTCTGCAGTCCAGGTCTTATAGACCGAGCGAGGGCTAAGAGCGAGGCTGTCGTTCACGGCAGGCTTGCCAGGAGCACCAGTATAACAGCGTATTATGGACAAATTTTCTCCTAACACTGTCTACTCTACCTTTGTTCGACCGGCAAGTACATTTTCAAACGACAGTGACATATTCCATCAGAGGTCGGTAGAGGGCTGTGTGTAGCTTACGAATTACACCTGCATTTCTGAACTCCAGCTTCGAGCTTCGACTTGCTCTGCCCATGGTGCGGAAGCCGCGCCTTGCTAAACATTCTATGTTGGGCGCACAGGTGTTATTAACATCAAAGACTATTCCAAGGTCAGTCACTTCCCATTCCCCAGAGCGTGCGGCTTCGCCCACGTAGTAAACAGAATGGGGACTCATCCGTCTTGCGTGTATACATCATCTTCGTCTTTTGACCGTTGAATGCTGGCTTGTTTTGCCCGAACCAATTGGCAAATGCGGATATCTCTTGTTGAATTAGAGTGTAGTTTCGGAGGCTGCGAATTTATTTGAATATCTTGATGATGGTTCGCCGAACGCAGGAAAGACGAGTTCTTTATGAATTTGGATGCATTATTTACAAAGAGACAGAAAAGAAGCGGTCCAACGACAGAGCCCCGTAGCACACCACTGTTAGCTTTGTAGATGCTTGAGGACTCTCCGTTGGAGGTGACATAGCATTATCAGTCTGACAACTAGTCTTGCAGAAAAAGCATTAGAGATGAGGCAACACAGTTTTCGTTGAGTTTTGGGAGCAACAGGGCATGTCTGACCCCGTCAAAAGCCTTGCTTAGGTCACAGTAAACAGTGTCATCTTGACTCCTGTTCCCGACCGCTTCCGACACGTCGGTCATTAAGGCGACGAGGTTTGCCGTTGCTGAATGACCAGGTATAAACCCATGTTGTTAGGTTGTTCCGTACGGAGCATAAGATTAAGTCTGTATCCAGTGGGCTGGATACAGACTTAAAGATTTTCGAGGTAGAGCAGAGGAGAGGTATCGGTCTGTAATTTTGTACGTGTGTTTTTGAGCCATATTTGTGGACGGTAATGGGAGGACATATTTTTCATTGCACAGGAAATGTAGGTGTTTTGAGGCAGATGCTGTATAAGCAAGTTATGATTGGACTAAGCACATCACTGAATGATTTAATCAAAGTCATAGGAATGTTATCATGGTCACATGACCGCTACGGTTTTTGTACTGCGAATATTTGTGGCCATAAGTTCTCCACTAATAGACCCAGAGCTTGTCGCAATCACGATTGAGCAGTGGAAGGTGGGATTAAGCGGGGCCACCGCCCCTGCTGAAAACTGATTGAAAGACAACCTTGATAGTTTAATGATTACTTATTAACAAAGAGATAGTATCTGTTTTACTTGATGTAGACTTTAGTTCTACATGTTTCCCATATCTAAGCTTTTAGAAAGATCATTTTCGAATCAGCTATTGTAGTTATTGTGATGATGGTTATGCAGTTTTTCACAACAATATGGTCACTGCATGAATTAAGCCTTCCGTTTCTCAGTCGGATCTTCGTTATATTGTAAGGGTGCTCTTTGCATTTCAATAATTTGCGAAGCTCCTTCGAAAACAAAAATGAGTAGCGTGAAAAGCGACTTCGTTTTGGGCTAACGTAAATACACATTCCCTTCTGCAGAACGCCAGGGAAATGTCAAACTAGATAACTTGCACTATCTGAAGTTAATATACGGGACCAGGCTGGCCTTGGAATGATAGTGATAAAAACTGACGTAATCACCTATGGCGAAATGAAACAGTAGAGAAGCGAACGCTGTTTGTGCCTTTTCTTTAAAGCTTTGTCAGAGTGTTTTCACAATTGGAAGAAAACGATGACACTTGTCGGCTCGAATCAGTTTTCTGTCATCGTAGAAGACACGCACGCTTTCTGTGTTCGAGAAATATCAGTTCAGTATGTTACCGTGAGAATTCAGCACGTGGCTTCAACTGTAAAACGTTGTTCAAAGAAATACAATCAAGAAGAATGGATTTTCATGCGTAATCTAGTTGTTAATGTGAGATATTGATGGTTGTGCTATTGTATTTTAGTTACGGTAAAATCTCCAAGTACTATAAATTTATGGTCAGATTGGGAAGGAATATTAGTCGCAATTGGTTGTATACTCTCATGAAACAAAGATGGAATTGTCGAGGATAATATGTAAAATTCACCGAATAGCATGCGCTCTCCTACGCCGCACGACAGATTAACCCACACAGATGTGGGCTTGTATTCCAATTCCGCCAACCGCATGCATGCAAGCGTAGCAAACGTACTAAGAAGCGCGGTCACAACTCCTAGCTCCTCCCATCCTCTTGCCACCAATGCTGTGATGGTGGCTGCGGAAGACGTTATAGTTAGGCGGAAAATCATCTAATGAGGATATATCGGAAGAAAGCCATGTCTCTATCAAAACTTATATAGAAGCGGATGAGATAAAATCGCAAAAAATTTATTACCCATTTTTCTTAGGCCGCGAACTCTTTCATGGTAACAATTAAGATCTCCATTCATGATCATCGTTGGTAAGGCTTTATAAAGCACATGTGTGAAGCAGGCCTTTGCACAGAGGTCCTTCAAATGGCTAAATTAGCAGTTTTTCAACCGCGTGGAGTGGTCCTGCAGTTGCAGAAATGTTCCTTCATCGACGCAGACGTGGAACGAGGCATGCAAATCATGCATCGTCTTGAGGTCTTTACTACTGTCTTTGCTATGACGCCTGAGAAGTGCTCAATGAGTTCAATAATAATAATAATAATAATAATAATAATAGCTCTATGTGTCCTGGAACAGCTGGATGTTTGAACACTGACGCAAAGAGGTAAAAAAAAAGGTATATCAACTACAATGAAAAGTTATGGCTAAGAACTAGAGTGAAAAAATAAAGAACAGGACAAGCAGCTACATGTTGAACAAACGTACAGCAGTAACGCAAAATTGAGAGACAACCTACATACATACACAGTACGCGGGATAAGGAATAACAGTAGTGCGTGAACGCCAGTCGATGGCTAGAAGTGTACGTTCGACGAAGTGACTTATACGAAAAGAAAAATAAACTATGAGAGGACAGGAGAGGAGGGCAGCAAGAAAGAAGGCTTAATACGAAGCTCGAAGTTCGGAACAGAAAGAAGAGAACACGTTTTGAAAAATATCAAGACGGAGAAATAGACAGTTGTACACACTCTGCAATTTGTGGATAGGAGGTGGTTCGCCGAAATAGCCAGGAACATTGGAGGGTCCATGTTCCCTGGTAGTCTTCTGCTGAACCCGCAGTAAAATAGAAACCTATAAGCTCCGTGCATGAAATAATTCCGTGAATGACTTTACACAAAAATAAGACGTTGGTACGACTAGGCCTTCCGCAATGTGACGCAGACGTGGGATAATTATCCCAACCTGAAAAGTTGCTCGTTCTGAAAACGCTCAGAAAAATATGTTTATATGTATACTCATGAACTCTTTCAGAACATGTTTGATAAGTGTGCTGTCTATATTGCTTCTGCCATTCCACAACACTGAGGTGCATTCAAGTTAAGGGATACGTAACTATGAGAACAATTTAAAGGATGCGAAGTGTGGTACGGAATTCTCTTGTCAGTCTCAAGACGGAATCGAGCGTGCGCAGGGTTCGTGTTCCTACGAGGCCTGCCTCGTGTTCCTACGCTTAGAGTGTGCGGAGAAGCTTAACGTACCATCAAATAGCACACCGAGATTGCTTGTTTCAACCCCGGTCTAAACTGCCCGATCAACCAAATGAGGGAGGGCAATATTATGTGTTTTACGCAAATATGGCATAATCGTGCTTTGAGACGAATTTATATTGAGCCCATTTCATTGGGACCATTCAGAGAATGAATAGAGGTTGGACTGTGGAGTGTGGCAGTCCCCAATAGTGTATATTACAGTAAATACATTCATGTCGTCGGCGTCAAGACGAAATGAAGACTTCTGGGTTGTCGAAGAAACGCCATTGATGAAATTAAGAATAGAAGTGGACCTAACGCGGCACCTGGGGAAACGCCGCTAAGTAGCGTATAGAGAAAATAAGATCAATCATTGATGCTCATGAAGCAGGATCTATAGAGAAGATAATGCAACAGTGGCTTCAACACCAGTGTGCGAAAGCTTCGCAAGCAGAAGGCGATAATTGACTACATCAAAGGCTTTGCTGAGGTTGCAGTATACAGCATCAACTTACCCGCCTTGCGTGACGGGCGTGGTAATATGCTTCGTAGAACCGACAAGACAAGTGGTCGGAATGAAATCTGTGCTGATTTGGAGCGAGAACATTTTTTTTACATTGAACGACAATACACTGTGAATAGCTAAATCGATAAGCTTGGAAATCACAGAGAGAAGAGATATCGGCCGATAGTTTGCGACATCCGTTTTGGCGCCAGTTTTAAACACGGGGAAAGCACGAATGGTTTTCCATGCACGCTTAAACTTCGAATTATTTAGACAGTTTAGTAATAAAGTTAGCGATTCCACGGCGTTGGTTTCGCTGCTCTTGTGCTTTTGCGCGCCGTAGCACTACGATAGAAGGTGCTTATTTTTTACATTTGAAACGAAACTATGTGCTATTATGTTTCCTTTCAAGATGGATACTGCAAAGGTATAAATATGAAGACCGTTTCCAAGATAGCCTGTTTTGAGTTTATTTCAACGTGTTGTTGGCATAGCATTTTTGTCGAAGAAATGATTATGTGTCACAGCAAGCAGGGGCGAGGCAGGGTCCAGTTCACTTGCCTAGCTTGTAACCAACGCCTAAATGTTATTTCTTTTGGAACTCCTAGCAACAATACTAAGCCAAACATTATCAGCTCTTGTGGTAGACACATTGTTGCCTTCGTTCTAACAGTACTGTAGATATTCTACTGAACATTCGACGATTTCGTTCAGGCTTATGTATAATTGTATGTCGACGCATAAAGTTAAACCTATTATGAGAAATACTTGAAAGCAAAATAATGATAATTTATTCACAATATTTGTACAAGAAATTATGTTTTGCAGCTTGAACACGGGTTTATATGTGAGCCATGCGACTAGATCTTGCGCCTGCAAAGAAAAAAATGTCCAATTATGCCAACGAGATACTTGATATAATAATATCTGAGTGAAAGACTTTGAGTTCCTCAACAAAGCAACCTCGATAGGAACTTTGATAACGATTGAAGAAAAGCCACAGAAAAAAATGGATATAGCAGATTCATTTTGTCAGCCCAACTACGCAGAACGTTTTCATGCCCTGAACAGAAGTTGACAAAAATATTAGTGAGCCTCTGGTTTCGCGCACAGTTATGCATCAGGCTCAGCAGACTGACTCATCTCTTTCCCTCTTTAATTTAGTATTTCACCCCAGCATTCCATCTGAGCATAAACAAATAGACGTTATTTCAAGCTTTTTCACACAGATCGCAGATAACTACACTGCACCAGTAGTATGGCAAGACTAAAGTAGAAAAATAGTTGTTTCTTGTATATGAGGTGTGGAATTAACTACAGATTCCAGCAGCAACTTATCAAGTTTCCCAGTGCGCAGAGGAGATTGCTTGTCGCCAACGCCGGCACATAGCAAAATGGTTTAGACGTAATGCTATAAAAGCATTACTACTTACGTTAGCAGTGTTTTGCAACTAAGCAGAGTTAGACAGAAGATTCACAACTACTCAAGAACTGCGACAAGATTTATGAACTAAACGGAAAACAAGTGCACGTCTCGTTTTACGAGCCTAATTGAATCGAGAGCAGTCAATACTCTTGCAAAACACAAAAATGGAAGTGGAGGGGATTGAATCCGCACACACACCTGCTTCATGCAATGTAAGTGCATGCCATAGTTAAGGGACCGAATTCACAAAGGTTTCAGTACATAAGTGCACTTTGTCACTGACTGGCCGCCTTCGCCAATAACGTGTATACCATCAGCATTGGCTGAATTGTTTCCTTGCAAACAATTCTTGTTTAAGAACGTCTTGCGAATACGGGCCCAGATTCCAAAAGCGCCTTCAACTTACTATGCAAACCACCTTCAACTTAGTATGCATTTATATGCTTTAAGACTTCAAAAGCGCACACACACGCAACTGATTAATTTTCCAAACCTGTGCTAGTAGTGGCCAATTCCGCCGGCTTGACCGAAGCCAGCCTGGCCAAAACCAGCCTGGTGACCAGCGGCTCCGCCGGCGAAGCCTCCCGAGTGCTGGCCGAAACCGGTTCCGTAGCGGTTTGAGTCGGTCTTCGAGAAGCCAGTGTTGGAGCTGTAACCCATTTGGTTGTTGTAGCCTTGCACGTTCCTGAATGAGTCGCCACCTGCAAAGCCACCGGATCCCTGGTTGAAGCCCTGGGCGCCGCTGGCGAAGCCACCTTGGTGGCCGCCCGCGGCGTTGCCGTAGGCGCCGCCTCCAAGTGCCACGGGACCTCCTCCGTAGCCACCTCCGTAGCCACCACCGTATCCAACAGGGCCGCCGAACAAACCACCTCGTCCTTCAATCTTCTCTTCCTTGCCTGCAGCTGGTGCTGCTGCTGGGGCGTCCTTCTTGGGCGCAGGCCCAGCGACAGCCAGGCAGACCACGGCGGACACAACGGCGATGTTCAGGAGCTAGCGGACAATGAATGATAATCAGTGCGACTTGAAGAGTTTACATTGAACTACAACTGACAAAACAGCACAGGCCGATCAGATTGAGAGAAAGAAAAGGAAAGACAGGGAATATAACCAGGTTGCACCTAATTTGCCAGCCTAAACTTGAGGACGGAGAAGCGGGAAGAAATGAAGAAAGGACAGGGTAAACGAAAGAGATCGCAGATGATGCGCGCACGCACAACTGCGTTTACCACGCAAGCAAAGGCGTTCGCCGGGCTCAGAGGTCTTCAAATGTGCAGTAGAGCTTTCAATTGTGACCCTCTGCACGGATGATAGCTGAATCCATGGCCCCAGTATTTTTTCCTCTGTGAACGCTCTGTCGTCCAGTCAGCTTAAAGCGGCTTACACTTTTTTTCTCATTTATCAAAATAACGGGGATATACATCAGAATATGTTTCATGCTTGTAGCATGAACAAAGTGCTTGTAGGCTAATGACGACGAACGGGTGTGGAAAGTGAGGCAGTGAGACATCGTCAGGGTTTGTCACTGAAGAACTCTATTCGCGTCATTGAATACGTAGAACGAATGGAGGGGACTTTGGATGTGACTACATGGTCCGCACACAGAAGTTTTCCAGTTGAACTTGTTCTTCGAGACAGGCTCGTCTCTTTGTGGAAGAAATGGGCAAGTTTAGGTAAAAAACATCAGCATAAAGAAACGGGAATAAATAAGCATTGTGGCGCCTTTTACAATATCTTAGTTGTAGAGCCCGTATTTCGTCCATTGAAGGCACTGCAGCTTCTACTTCACCAAATTGCAATGCCTTCGTTGAGAAATACTTTTTCTACAGGAAAGTCCGTCTCTCACCTTCATCTCTGAACGTGGGTTCCTTTCTCCGCCAAGAGGGCTCGTATGGCTTAGCGATAAGAAAGCTGTCCGTTTTATATACGGCGCAAAAAAAGGCAGGTTCCACAAAATGAAGACGAGAGGATGTTTCAAGACGGGTTAAGTGTTACGTCACTCTGCTGCCAGACAAGAAAAATGAAGAGCAAAAAAGATACGAAAGTTAAACCCAAGTGTCTACATCAAGCAGCGCACGCTCTCACTCACGCCGTTTCGTCTGGGTCATAGAGAGAAGGCTTGGGGAGGCCTTGCATTAGAAATGCTGGGGACAATACGCACGGCGGTTGACGCGCTGTTTCCAGTGGCCAGTGAAGCGTGTACGGAACGGCCGGCGGTTTTCGCCCCGTTCCGTTTGAGTAAGTGGAGATCGCCTAGAGCGCCCTTGATGCGCTAGGCACATATGAGAAGCAAGAAGAGAAGGCTATCACGCATGTGATGTCATTGCTCTTAGCTGGAAATTACAGGCTGCTGGGTGCGTGCTGGTGGTCACAGGCACACCTGTTGCTAGCGGAAACGTGATGAAATGTCTTGATGAGAAAGAAAACCGGATTTTACCCGTTTGGAAGCAGTGAGTTAGGAGTTCGAGTTTATGGGCCTCCTTCCAAACGGTATCGAAGCTGTTGCTTTGAAAATGCAGCCTTTGGATCTTAGTATCGAGGATGCTGAAGTCTAATAAACATTTCTTTCTTAGAGAATATTTCAGTATTTGCTGATTTTTCTGCTTTTTTCACTGAACTTCAACGTATCGGCCAATAACCGATCCGTCCCTGCATCTGAGTCCCTTCAAAAGAAAAGAAATAGGAAAAAAGTCATAATAATAAATAATTAACTTCACACTCATTTGTAATAAACGAGAAGAAAGGGGGTTAACCGAGGGGCCCGGTTATTATTAGTCATATCTACATGCTGTTCATATAGGCATGCTGTTCATTACATTTATTAAGCACAAGTAATTTCCCCTATGTTGTCCTTGGTGTCAGTGTTTGTTGCCTTCTCACGATATAACACTCATTTGTAAGCATTTAAGCGGAGCGATACAATTATATGTCATTAAATCCCTAAGGTAAAATTATTTGGTTTTGTTTTCTTTCTTTTGCCACTTATAGTCCTGTAACATCTCAAGTGCGAAGTCACTTTATTGGTGGCATTTGAGCTTTATTACCATAATTGCGTTGCCTTGTTAAGCATGAAATGATTTTGCTCATCCAGGACTCCTGTTGCTTGAGAAGTCTCCCGGGCCCGCCACGCCAGGTTATCGCTGGTCTCGTGGGTCCGAGCTGGACCCCTGTCTCACTGTTCAGGTGTAGGGTTGGTGGTGGCAGGGGCGTTATGTGCGTTCGCGCGTTTTCAGGTGGGGAAGATTGGCCAAAAATGAGCACATACCCAGTGGCACAAAAGGGGGCAGGTCAAATATAGGGGAAAAGAAAATTCAACGTAACCGTTAAGTAGCCTGAACCATTCAATTGAAGGGTACAGTTACCTATGAACCGACATTATACCTACAGGTTTTGTGCAGTGATTTCTTGTTTGATTACGCAGAACAAACGTGCGCTCATTGACAATACTTTTTGGTCGGAATTCCATGCTATATGAGCCGGTTGTCTGTGTTCCATCATATGAGATACGGACCAACAGGCCGACTAACGTACACAAAAGCGTGGTGAGCTAGGCTTAAAGAAAGCTTTGCTTTAAAATAAACAACGGAATGAACTAAACAAATGAAATCGCTCGACACAGTCGATGCACCATTACATGACTACACAGACTTGCATGCTGTTACATCAGCCGTTCCTCACATCATTCTTGACACACTTCAATGGCAGCACCCAGAGCCCGGAACCATATAGTTCAGGCAACCTTCGAACAAGCTATAAACATGAGGTATACGCCTTCATAAGAAGGAAGGCGTGCCACAGTGGTGTCATTGTCTGGTGACAGGGAGCCTCGCTTCATTCTTCCAAGGGAGCAACTTGGTGCGTTCGCCGAACAGATCTTATTAAGGCGCAGACAACGAAGTTACTAAACAACGTATACGGTTACGAAATTTCGCGCGCTTCCGGTTCTTGGAAAGTGCCAAACCTTGAACAGATTTCAATGCCAATGGTAACGTCAAAGTGAGTAGAGCTCTTGTAGTCATCACGTTCGTCAGTATAGGGACAAGACGTGTCGCAAATGCCCCGAGTAGCTGTTGCTTTCTTTGAAACTGTGCTCAATTGGGAGGAAGAGAGATTTTTATTTTACATTTATACAATTGAGAGCGGGAATAATTATTATGCGTAATAAAATATTTATATAAAGGGAATTGACACTGCGACATATTTTAGTCACGAGTAGATCTCGTACAAAAAGTATTTTGTTCACTTGCAACCTTTTTTTTTTTTGTGTACTGCCATGAAGAAAGTCACTCACCGCAATGGTGAATGACTTTTTTTAAGCGGGACGCCCGACATCTCATACCGCCTCGTAGCTTTTGATAGCGATAACAGGCAATCGTTTTTCAGTTATACAGAATGTTTAATTACAGGCTGTGGGAGATAGCACAATTCTGGTCTTAGAACGACAGAAAGCTGAGCTAGTTCGGAAGGATTCATTAGGCAAAAAAGAGGTGAGGCGTGCAGACAGGACACAAGAGTAGAGAAGCCTTAAGTCTTTTCTCACCAGATCCTGCATGCACAAAATGAGCGCCGGTTTTAATGCGCAGGTCCGGTGCCTATTAGAAGCAGGTTATCCTAGTGTAGCAGTGGCCACTGTGGCTGAGTGCCTAAAAAAAGTCGATTTCGAGGGAGACGGGCGTGATTATAGAAAGCAGTAATAGCAAAAAAAAAAGAGTAGTGGCTATTCCGTACATTCATTCAGTGTCGCACAGGCTTTAAAAAGTTGCAAGTAGATATGAAGTTAATGTTGCTTTCATTGCTCCCAATAAGCTAGGTAAGATATGCGCTGCCGTACAGAGGAAAAAGGAGCAGGTAAAAGGTAAAAAAAGAACAGAAATTTGTCCAGTGAAGCACAATAAGAACAACAGTTTTACTGACTGTCATATGGGTGTGGTTTATAAGATTCCCCTTAGCTGTGGCCAGTTCTACGTAAGGCAAACGGGACGCAATCAGAGGCTAATGAAACATAAAAGGTCGTTAACCGGTGGATCGCCTTCTAATCTTTCCCTACATTGCCAAGATTATAACTGCACGCCAGAGTTAGATGAATGCGCGATATTTTACAGGCATAAGAATGAAGATACGCGTCTTATGGTAGAGGCATGGCATATATATAATGGTGGAAGTGCGTGCGTGAGTCAGCCTTCGATTACTTTACGTAAGGAAGAGATTACGTGCCTTAACAGTTATCTCACACGTAGACCGGCACATGTACCCGACTGACATGTGGTGATACCATTCCTGAGCTTGCGCAGATGAGTATTGTGTCTTCTTTCTTTTTTCGCCTCAGTGCTCCCTTCAGTTGATAGTCGGCGTTCGTGTGGTCCACTTCTCTACTCTTGTGTCCTATCTGCACGCCTCACTTCTTTTCTGCATAATCAATTCTGGTCCTTGAGCTGCATTATTCAAAGGCGAATATTACTTCCACGAGAAATCAAAACACATATCCTACTAATCAAGAAGTCACTAAACAAGTTGCTACTACTTACTTTACAACACATATTGCACTTTACGGATTGGATCCAGTGAGTATGAAAGACTTATCCACTTAAAATGAACCTCCAAGACGACACCAGTTTCGAGACTTTAGTGCCCAAACTATTATGGCACGAAATACACTTGCGTTACAGTTACTTTTGTGCTTGCATGCATGAAAGAGCGTTTTATTGAAAAACTAAGTGGAACAGCAGTGGATTTTTAGCGCTAGTTTGGTGGCGCTTATCTCAGAACCCTTGCCATCCTCAAAATTTGTTCCAAGTGAAAATGACTTGCAAGTTCACCGGTTACAATTCGTAAATTGCAATATATGCCATAAAGTGTGTAGTGTAGTGCTCTACTCCCTGTGTAGTGCTAATTCTGTATACAATTCTTTGTAAAACTCACATCGCTGATGAATAAACTTGAAACTTGAAACTTGAAGTAATAAATTAATATCTTAATTATCGAATTTTCCTTATTAGTTGATTATGTGCGTCGATTTCATGCGCAAGCATTGTCCGCCTCTTTATACAATTCAGTTCAATGACTATAATTATGTTATCAGTCACAGGTAATTCTTAAACATTCTGTGAAACGTAAAAATGATATTAGTTGTCCTCATGATGAACCGTCCTGAACCTCAGCGGTTCTTTTCCAATGATAAGCTACTGCCTTGAATACTACAAGTCGGTCCTTTTCTTGCTACGAAAGACAAACATACGTCTATAAGCTATTGGAGATGTGCAACGTCCATATAGTTTGTAACAATAGTGTAAGATCGAAATACACTTATTTATCTTAGTAACTTGACATCTTCTGAATAGTACGCCCTTGCTTCGAACCATCAGTAAGCAAAAGAAAGTAGTTTGCCCAACGCTGTGCGCGCTGGCTTTGAATATAAGAAGTAAATGTTCGAAGACTACCAAAATCTTTATTCTTAGCGTCTGGCCAGTCAATCGTTTGGTCAATCACTGAAAGTTGCATTTCCATTGCACACGTAATTTCTTGTTGGATATATTTTCGTAGTAGTTTTATCGCACCCGTACTTTTTTTGAGGAGCAAATGTATGCATAGCTGCCGTGCCGTATTCAATACACACTAAGGAAACCGCTTATCCTTGTTCAGACGCTCCAGGTCAAAAAAAAAAAAATGTGGCGTTACAAGGCAGTGGCGACACTCATTAAAGCAAGGCTAAGGCGAGTCAATAAAGCAAAAGAATAAAAAATAAAGCCAAGGCCGATTCCAGAGCTGAATCTTCTGCGTCTTGGTGCGCAGCAACTGCAACAACAACAACCTATATATAAGGAAAGTGACGTCAGCTATAGCGTCTCCTGTATGCGGTCTCATCGCAGCAACTATCTGTAACCAGTTGTGTAACGCGTCTTGCAACAGACGAGAAACTTTCAGACAGACCAAGCTTTGTGGCTTCATTACACCTTCTATCCCCCCCCTTTTCCTTTTATTTTCTAACTTCTCTATTCTAATTTCTTTATTCTGCAGATTAGTTCAATCGTGCTTCTTTAGGTCCACTACCTATAGTTTGTGAGATACGACCGTGACATCTGCAGTGGCGTTCTGGTTGCTTGCAACATAACAGTTCTGGCCCATTTTCACACAAAAAAAACTTAATATTGGATTGTTGGGGACATAAAACTTCAGCTCATCCTGATTTTCGAAGTGTTATTACAGAAGGTGGGGGACGGGCTACTGGGCAAAGAACGAAAAGTTTGGGAATTCGGCCCCTTATTTATATTTATTGTGCATATATTATGTCTGGACTTAGCTGACTATATATATATATATATATATATATATATATATATATATATATATATATATATATATATATATATATATATTTATATATGGACGTACAAACAAGGCTTAAAGAAAGGGTCGTTTGAACTACAATTTCAACATCAATCCTGATGGTTGCTCACACTGATACTCACTCGTTATTCCCTGCGCACATCCCCGATAATGGGGTATTTATTTTGGAGGTGTGCTCATATTGTACATAACATGTGCAAAACTAGTTTGAGGGCACTGTCGCCAGGTGGAGACGCCTAATCACATGACACTTCTTCCAGATATCGCGCGCTTTCTTTTGAGCCCTGAAAAACCTCACAGCAGTTATTTTCACGACTAGAAATTAGTTGCATGTTTCTCAATGCGAGGGTCTCTATAGCTACTCCATTGAAGGTACTTCGTATATGACAAAGTTTAAAAGTGGGTAAATAACTTCATAAATAATGACTTAAGTAAGAAATAAATACAGATGTTCAAGAGCACATCGAACACTACTGAGTTGTTTGCAGTTTCGTAGCGCACATCTGGAGCTTGTAAGGCTTAGTGCAAAGACACACCGTGCCTCAAATGAATAGAAGTACTCGAAGTTGTCCGCGAAAACGCGCAGTTAAATGTTTAGAGGCGTGTACGTCACAGATACAGGGCATTTCATAACTACATAGCGTCATATAGCTAAGTTAAACTTCCATGAAGCATGACGCGAAGATTTAGTGCAACCCTAACAAATATTTGCGAGGAAAATTTCTATAGTAGCAAGTACTTCTCTGCAACCCGGTCATACGGGCCAAGTACATATATATATATATATATATGTATATATATATATATATATATATACAGTATTAATAAATTTCAAGTGGCACTTATCCCTATGTCGATGAATGGCTGTGAAAGCATTGCGACTACCACGCTGTGCTCAACGACATTACATTATGCCACATTATTACATTAAGAAATTATGTCACAACGCAGTCTGAATTATTTGTGCCTTAATTCAATGCGCCTTAATTTACAGCAAATGTCTTGAGTTGGAGTGCCTTAACTAATGCCATCTTAATTAACTGTGCCTTATTTAACTTCGCCTTAATTAACAGCAAAGGTCGTGGGTTTCAGCGCCTATATTAACTATATCTTAATTATTTATGCCTTAATTAAATGCACGTTAATCACACTCTTAAAAAATTTGCAGCCTTTGGACGTATCTTGTCCCACAACGATAATCGTCATCTGTCTTGCCCGCATTTCTTTAACGCTGCGAGCCCGGTACTTCCAAGTCACAAACGGCTTACGCGTTTCGAGCGTGACAGCATTGCCTACAGAAAAGTAGCGAGCGCTGCGTTTTCAAGAAAGGAAACGCAAGCAAGGCATTTGACGATTATTGTTGTGGGACAAATATACACCCCAATGGGTGCAACTGTTTTAAGAGTGTAGCACCAAAGGTCGGGGAGTTCGACTCCAACCATAGGTCATGGGCTGAGTGCCTTCATTAACGCTATATTAGTTAAGTGTGCCTTAATGAACTTCGTCTTTATTAACACCAAAGGTCGTGGGCTTGACTCCTACCCTAGGTTGTGGGTTCGAGTGTCTTAACTAACGTTGTATTAATTAATTGTCGCTTAATTAAATTCGCCTTAACACCAGAGGTTGTGGGTTCAAGGGCCTTAGTTTACCCGATCTTAATTAAACGTCTCCACTAACGTCGCCTTATTTAGGAACAAAAGTCGTTGGTTCAATTCCCAATAAAGGTCGAGGGTTCGTAGCGTTTTCGGACCACCGTTTGGTCAAGCCGCCAACGCCGGATTTTCCGCCTCATCAGCCATTTAATACTTCCGTATTACCAATAAATTTTTTGTGGTTTCAAGTGCAAGAACCACGATATCATTATGAGGCACGCCATAGTAGGGCACTCCGGATTAATTTGGACCACTTCGGTTTCTTAAACCTGCACTCAGTGCACTGTACACGCGCATTTTTGCATTTCGCCCCATCGAAATGCGACCATCGCGGCCGGGATTTGATACCGTGGCCTCGTGCTTAGCAGCGCAACTCCAAAGCCACGAAGAAACCATGGCGGGTTGTCGTATTACAGAAGGCTATGTTAGGTCCCGCCACTCAGCACATGGTAATGTAGTTGCAGCGTTACGAGATTAGATTCATTTAAACTAGAACCCTCATACTCTGCCTAAATTATTCCTTCTGTATTCCCTTTATTCAATCTTTTTCTAGTGCGTCCTACAAGACTCACGCGAAATTAATACTTAATCATTTTTCGCAAATAGGAGAAATCCCACAGGAGAGAAAGACGCTAGCTGTCACTTGTCACCAGGAGGGCCAGAACGCCTGCCGGTGCTAAAAAAGAAAGGGTACATCGAAAAAGAATAGTGAATGATTAACAGGAGAGATATTGAGAAAGATAAAAAAAGGATGACAATACTATGAACGACTTTATATTACCCACTTGGTCACGCGTCCGAACGTGTTCAAGCACACACAGCCCTTCGAGCATTTTCGAAGGCGACCAATCCAGGCTTCCGATTACAGCCTACCATTTTGCTCCAATTTTGTACAAGTTTGTGGATCATTTGCCACACGTTAAGTGCCGCCCGATCAGCATGTGACGCACGTGCATGTTTTATTCTTGTGTTGTTCTTCACTTCCCACATGTAAAATTCACGCATATTACGTATTACTGCATCTCGCGAATTCTATGAAAAATTCCAGGAACTACACGATTGGAAGTGGAGTCGCTTCGATGAGAACACAAGTGTTTCGGCATTCCACCCCCATCGGAATGCAGTCTCGACGGCTACGAATCGCACCGGCAACTCCAATCTCATCAGCGCAACCCCATACGTCACTGAACCATCGCGGCAGGTTTGCATTTCTAGAATCCTTTCTGTAGATATAAGGCCGGTGGTTCAACGGCGCTAATGTGTAGACGATCAGTTGTCGACTGAGACACGCACCAGGCAGTCGATATAGTTTCGGAGCAACAGCAAACAGAGCCTGCATCACAGAAAGCCATTATTATGAGGCCGGTGCAGGCTTTCGAAAACGCAACCCGGAGCCTCAGCTCACGCAGGAAAGTTGCCTCGCGACGAGGGAGTCGAGTGGAGGTCAATGCTGTAGCGACATAGTGCAGATTGCAGCCTGGAGCACGTGAAACTCGGGTGGTTTAATTTCTGTGGTGGTAATGACTAAGCGAGGCGACCAAGTTGTTCAGGATGCAGCGTCAATCTTTGAAGGAACGTTTACATTCTGCTTGTGTGATGCTCTAACGGATTCGTCAACGAACACATAATAATACAGGTTGATCAAATGCAGCAAAAGAAGCACGAATGTCCGCATGTCTACCTTACACGGGAAATAAGTGGCAAGGAGACTGATGAGGAAAATGAAGAGAAAGCGAACATCACGAGTGCCCGCGAAAGGATGCACAGAATTATAGGCAGTTATTCTTCGAACACTTTAACAAAAGGACAATGAAGCTCCATCTGCTGCTTGTTTAGTGGGTAAGCTTGTAAGGAAGCAATGGTCCCCTCAACTCACATGCCAGAGGAAATATAAATGAGAAAACAGAAATGTGCTGTCGAATTATGGGACAGGAGAGCGTATAACAACCGAAAAGGAAAAAAACACAACAGTTATATAATTACTTTCTATCAAACCGAAAAAAAACATAATTCCTTATTAATAAAATAATTGTTGTCGGTGCACCTAAAGTATTCATATGCGGTCGACTAAAAGGGATGAATCTCAGTGTTATGGATGCTGACCAACGCCGCTTTAACAACATCCATACTGAATACTTTTCCGAGTAGTATGAACACCGGGTACTGAGCTTCAAAATCATTTACGGAAAAAGAATAATAGATAACGCTGTCGTCTTCAATTTAATGAACTCGTCCAGCTACAGAATTTTGTACAGCCCCAGGTGCAGCTAGAGCTTTGAACGGCAGTTGCAAGTCCATGCCTTTCATTTTACAATAACCATAACAAGGCGAAAATAAACAGGGGTGAGCTATTGCAGGCCGACCTCCACTATTTATTTCCCAGTTACTGAAAGCTACTATCATGTTCGTATCTTCGCTTTGATAGTTTAAAAAAAGAAAGTTCCGCATTCCTCGTGGTCGAACACAGAAATATTATGAAGAGGACATGACAATACCAACGGTACAAACATGTGACTATAGGCAACGCCTTAGCGTTGTGTCTTCTGGCTGGCTCATTTCTTGAGGTTCCGGGCGGGCTGCTAGATTAAATTAGCGGGCTGCTAGATTAAACATTTTTTAGCTCTTTGTCATACGTCATACAACGTCGGTCTCTTTTCCCCCTTAAGCCACCATACATAGCGGTTTAGCTCTAAGCGGTGCGGTTGCATGTATTTCTGGAGACTGATTATTGAACTTTTGAACAAAACTACCTTGAAAGTCTCGTTTGCTTTGTTTGTACAAAACATTTTTTTATATCACCAGAGCGAACGCGAAATGCTAACCTGTATGTCGCGGGAAGTTCTTTATTTTTTCCCCTTCAATCTCTCCAGAAAACTCGCTCGCATGAGAAAACTACGATAGCTACCCCTACTCCGCATGCATTCCTCCAAAAAGTCATTGCGGAACTGGGGTGGAGTTCACTAAGCTGCACTATTCATATGAATTTCTTAGCCAGAAAGTTCCTACGCTAAGATATGGGCACAAGAGAAGCGGAAGCGCACTAAACTTACGGCGTCTTATGAGAGCTGGAAAGCAAAGGCGAATTAAACGACAAGGAAAGAAATAAGCGCGGTCAATTGATAGCATGATCGCACATCATGCATCTGTAGTTGAGGCTACATTCTCAGGGCAAATTACTACACACACCTTCCTTTTCCGGGCGTCTACTACAGCGTCGACAAGAGCAATCGCACTATCCCATTCACCGTGCCGCCGTCATGACAAAGGCAGTGCATGGAAGTGTAACGCATCATTCTCACACTACCGCGGGAGACAGGACTGATGGGCACATGGTTATATATTTGGCGTATAGAAAGACACGCTTAGGCTTTGGAATTGCCGGCCAGATCTGCCAGGCTAACCCCACCAGTAGCAACATCACCGCCACCATGATATTATAAAGTGCTTAAATGTCTTTCTTTCTAGAGTAATTAGGGAAACGAAACAAAAGAAAACTGCATAACAAATAGTTCCTATGGCCTCAAGGAAAGTCAAACAGCACACAGCAAAGATTGTCGTTCGGTGCATATCCTGCGGCGAGCGCTAATGCTCACGGTACCGGCGATGGTAGTCAATGTGCGCATTGGGATATTATGTGATTATGCTGCACGCGGTTGCAGGTGCGGTTCTAATGTCATGCATAGGCTCAATATCAGCATCCTCGGCAGCCGGAACCGTTTATAAGGTAATGGTTGACGATGCTGTTGAGCGTTCACCGACGACGAAACGCGCACTCCCTTCGCATAGGATCCCTGTAGAAGACATGGAAAGCTATGAAACAGGCCATGAAAGACAAATCAAAGAAGAATCAGTGGCTACCGCCACTGCCAAATTTATGACAGAAAATTCGCAACGTAACATTCGCACATGCAAGTTTCGCTGCATCTCACACTTTGACTTCGTATAAGTATTCATCGCTTCTCCTCGGCGTCCCCTCAGCTGATGAAACACTGTGATGATTTGCACAAAGTCAAGAGTTCGTTCTTAAATTTCAGGTAGCCACATTATGACAGAACCAAAATGCATAGTGGAGCGGCTACTGCATCTTTATCACCAGTAATAAATCATAGCTTGGTGACGTCAGGACTTGGAGCCCCTAACTACAGTATCTGTCATAGCCCAAGCGGCACCTCATGGAAGACATGCATGGTTAATCAGTGAGCATCAGCATAATGAAGAGCGCCAACGCTTCCGTAAATTTACCAGCTTCGTTAGAGCACACGTTCAAGGGCACGTCAGAATATTGCGTCGCGCCTCACGCAAAACACATAACTGTTTAACATTAAAGCTTGTTCCGGATTAAATCGGATAAGCTTCTCGATCATGTTATATTAACGCACTTTGTTCGAAGCCGTGATTGAGCATGTAATACGAGGCCAAGATTCCCGTTGTGGTATCCAATCGGCGGCAGATGCCGTTCTGTAAGCATGATGTGAATGCGGCATCGCAGTACGAAGCGTACTGCGGTCCAAAAGTTACACTGCGTTAAAATTCAGGATGAATTTTGCATGTTGTAAAACATTATCAGCCATTTTTTTGTCCCCAGCAGGATGAAGGCATTTTCCATGGATCTTCAATTACTCTGGACCTGCGCCAGCTGATTCCAAGTTGTGTCGGCAAGCTTCTTAACTTCATCACCCCGCCCAATTTTCTGCCATCCTTGAGAGCGCTTCCTTCCCCTTAGCAGCTGCTCTGTGACTCTAACGGACCACCAATTATATGCCCTACGAATTACGTGACCTGCGTTGCTCCACTTTTTCCTCCTAATGTCAAGTAGAATATTGGCAATCCCCGTGTGCTCTCTGATTCATACCGCTATCTTCCTGTCTCAACTTTACGCCTAACATATCTCATTCCATCGTTCGTTGGATGCTCCTTAACATATTCTCAAGCGCCTTTGTTAACTTTCGAGTTTTTGTCCTATATGTTAGTACCGGTAGAATACAATCATTGTGCACAATTATATTCAACGACAGCGGTGAGCTACGGGTAATAATTTCGTAGTGCCTGCTGTATTGTTCTGTAATTTCCTTCTCGTGATAAGGGTCCCCTGTGAGTAATTGACCGTTATCATAGGTACTCTGATTCCAGAGGCTGAGTGCCGGTCATGAATATTTGTCGGCTTGGACGGCTATTCAACATTAGTTTTGTCGGAGCAAAATAGCAAGATGGACGAATTGGTTAGGATTCATAGTACGTTTTGTAACAGCGCAAAGGGAATACGGAAAAAGAAAGAAAAACAAGACAACATGGCGGTGTGTTGTATTTATCTTCCTTTGTCCATGTTGCTTTTGTGCTGCTAAAAATGGTTCAATGAATTCTGTTTGTCAGCAGCCTACTACTCTTCCCCCCTACTCATACACTTTCTCGGTTAAAGTCCTCAATCATTCATTGCAGTGTGTCTCCAGCGTTGCTGAACACGACAATGTCATCTACAGGCTGAATGCTCTGGACATATCTGTTGAACATCACTCTTATCTTTCCCAGCCTGATAGCTTCAGTATTTCTTTTAAGCTTGTAGTAAGTAGCATTGGAGAGCTTGTGCCTCCTTTCCTGACGCTTTTCTTGAAAAGTATTTTTCCACTTTTATTGCGGAGAAATAAAACCTATGAAGCAGGAGCTATGATATCACGAAAGGCAGCATCATGGGCGCTATAACGTAAAACTATTCCAAACTTTTCTATTCCAATTCTGCTATCAGCCCTCCACGATTGGTCAAAAACTTTTTTCGACGAACCCCACTACACCTGTCTGTCACGCGTCGTCACGAAAACCGCGATACCTCCCCATCTGATATTATGTGTACACACTGATTATGCATGATTTGGCGCAAAAAAACAAAAACAGTTATTTCTGATTCGACCTCTTTTCGCCATTAGCCCTCGGCTATTGGTAAAAAGTTTTCGGGCTGCACCCACTTCACCTGCCTGTCCCGCGACGTCACAAAACCGCAAGAACTCACCGCGTCAAAGTGACGTGTACGCGATAAAGATGCATTAATATGCCGAACTAAACTGAATTTTCTTCGGAATAGCCGCAGACTGCCCCGTTCCGAAAGTAATAAAAGATGGCTGCCGCCGATCGCTCAGACGCTGGCTACTGCACCTGCCGGAGAGCATGGGTGTATTTGCGTATAATAAAACTTCTTGCGTGGCCGTGTAACGTTTTCGAGCACTTTCGGCACGTTTACCCCCTCATTCCGCCAACTCTTCTTTGCTGAAGGTCCGTTTTAGCGTCATTCTTGAGCTTCCGTTGAATGCCGCCGCGATTTTCGACCAGCCACCGCAAACTAAGTAAGGGAACGCCGACCAATCGTAGACGCCACCACCACCCTCTTCATCCGGTTATCGACTTTCAGTACAGTGGTTCGGCCCCATTGAATCCCTCTCCACTTGAGCGTTCTCCTCGTCTCTTGTCAACCAATTAGATACGACAATCCTCTCAGTGTAGGCAATGTTATTCGTTTTTCAAGCAAACAAAAGTGACCTCCTTTGAACGAGGAGAGCGTTTGATTGGTCTGTTCAGACAATCCTGCGGGTGACCGCCCGGTGCTTGCGTTGGTGGTTACGCAAATTTGACGTCAGGAGATTGGAATAGAAACATATTGGAATAGTTTTACGTTATAGGGCCTCATGTTCCTATCATAGTTATCAGAGGAAATGTACATTGACAGCATGTCTACTAGTGTGTAAGTGATACTTCGTTAAAATCGTTCACTGTTTGTATTGAGTCTAGCACGAGCACGTAAAGTATGCGATGGCATTGGAGAGAAAGCGGTGAGCTACGTCATTGAAAGATACTCTATGATCGCCATGTTGAACGTCGACGCCGTGTTGAAAAAAGCCAGCTACTGCAGTTGCTCAGGTGGCCAGGAAGGCTTGAATGATAGCTTACCGTTCGCCATATTTGGTAACCACAGGGATAGACACACACATTGCAGAAATAGACAGATAGAAAAGGCCGATTGAGCTGAAAAAAATTCACCGATGATTACGATACTCCGCAATACGAAATTTGAGTGCAGCTATACGGGTTTTCATTTCGCGATATATTCGCTGACGTGGACAATCTCTCTCGTGCGGCAGGTTGCACACGGATAGCGAAGCACTGCACAACAAGTAACACTTAAACACAACGGCAGCGGCGAGCAAAGTCGGCGAACGTCGAAAATCTTATCTGCGGCTCAAGCGCGTCATCTTTTATACATGATTCGTCGGAGGTTCCAGTGTAATCCCTGGTGCACGTGTGGCTCCAAGAAAGTACTACACAATTCGCGTCGCACGTACAATCAGACTACAACTGCTATGGCGCCATCTCGCAGTCTCGAGCGGCACTCTGCTTTCCTCCTCCCCCTTTTAGCCATACTCTCCTCCTCCGCTTTCCGCCTCATGCTTTCACTATAGCTTCCTCCTCCACTTTCCTCCTCGCGCTCGCCTTTCATTTCCCGCTGCGCTCCGCATTCGCTTTCATTTTTTTGCTGCGCTTGTTTGCTCGGTTACGGCGAGGAAGGACGCCGAGGGCCGCCGACGCTCAACGCAGGAACGGGCTCCTATGAGGTGCGCTCTAATAACTTAATGGCAACACTCGTATGGCATATCAAAAGACCGAAGACAATGGCGTTCGATGGACGGCTTTTTCAAGCTCTGGCAGAGTTAATATGTGACGACGTAACGACGCACAACATAATATATACCAACCCAAATGAATCGACGCGGTTATATTTGCGTGATATGCCATGGTGGCCTGCTGCCAAGGCAGCATGGAGTTGCGCGTTGACGGTTTATACTGGATGCTCGGGAATAACAACTAGCACATCAGATTCATCAGGGGGACGTTTCTACGGTACAAGATCACGTGCTGAAAAAAAGCTTGCGAATAGAGGCATAAGAAGGTCGAGTACTACGGCCCTTGCTGAACTTGTTCACGATGACGTCAGTATTTTATTTTGCGTTTATTTCTGAGAAAATGAGTTCAAGTTATCTTCATCTGAATCACTATGGCGGGCATGCTCATGCAAAAAGTGAAAGCATTTCATTTGAATGTCCTTGAGTACTCTGTGTAGATTAAGTACGACAATGGTAGCAAGAATACAACATTATTAAATGAACAGAACTCGAAAACAAGTTCACTTATTGGTAAAGTGAAGTAAAAAGGCAGCACCTCCACAGTATAGCTATGGAGGACGCAAATAATGAAGAGACTGAAAAATAAAGCAGTATTTTAGTTCTGTATTAAATTGGATAGACCATTCGCATCTTGACAACAGGATAATATTACTCTTGAAGGCACAATCTATAGTGTACATGTCGGCCATCTCACTCTCACCGTGGTGAAATCTTGCAATGGACGCGATGACGCCACGACGACGCGCGACTGTACCCCAATAAATAAAGACAATTTTTCTTTGCCTCTTCCTTCGACGCTTCCACTGTCACTGCTGCTGCTGTGTGTGGAACAGAAAATACTTTTTCCTAAGTGAGACTAAGACGTATAGATATTCCTCCGCCAGGAGGAGCAGTGCGAGCTGGTCGGCGAAGACCGCTGACACCAACCACACCCGCCAGTGGGGAGGAGTGGGGTTAGACTAGTGAGGGCACTGTAGGGCTCCGAGGCAATACAAAACGAAGTGCTTTACATTTTGCGTATGTAGAGGGGCAGCAGGGACATGAGGGTTCGGAGCGGTAACGATAAAAGTTTAGGCGTGATGGAGTGATAAAAGCGCTGAGCTGGATGGCCCTGGGACTGTGTACTTGGTGTGTCAGATTTCTCTGGAGCTGGTTGCATACCGCAGCCGGAAAGGAATTCGGAAATTAGGGTATGGCGAGATGGCAGTGTGACTTGCACTTCCCCCGGTGACCCTTGAGTACACCACTAGGTTATATCATCAGCATAGAGAATGAAATAAATTATGGGGTTTTACGTGCCAAAACCGCCTTCTGATTATTAGGCACGCGGTAGTGGGGGACTCCGGAAATTTCAACCACCTGGGGTTCTTTAACGTGCACCTAAATCTACGTACACGGGTGTTTTCGCATTTGGCCCCCATCGAGTTGCGGCCGCCGTGGCCGGGGTTCGATTTCACGACCTCGTGCTCAGCAGCCTAACACCATAGCCACTGAGCAACCACGGCGGGTAGAGAATGAACTGTAGGTGGGGAATCTGAGAATGATGAATGTTGTCCATTCATCGTGAAGAGTGCCAGTGGTCATGTGTCGATTAATTTTGCGTAAAAGAAATTATTTATCTAAATCAGGCATGTTCTTCAACAGGGAGCAGGTGAACCCGGACTGGTTCCAGCCTTGTTTTGAGCAAAGCCTCGTTCCAGCTCGGGTGGAGTGAAGCGTGAGTCCAAGCCGCTATTTCGAGGCCCTGTGTGTTCGGGGTACTGGGACCGGAGGACAAACTAGGTAGATTTAGTGTGGAGGGAAGAGTTGATAGAATCGCATATGCGGTTCCAGTTGGTTGTGTCAAGGGTGGAGCAGTGTATTAGTAGGTCAGTGTTGAGTGCGTCTAAGCTTAGTGTTGTGAGGTTGGATGCGGATGTGACTAAGCTGACGTTTACGGCGTCTCCAGAGACGCATGAGGTATGGATCAGGGTGGTCTGAGGGAGCGTTAGCTTCTGTAGCGGTGGTCACCTGAGACCACGTTCGCCGCAGTGAGTCCACCTACACATCATAGTTGAGAGTTGACTCCTAGACTCGCAAGCTGCGAAAGAGGTCCATTTGGTCTGGGTCATAAGTATTTTGGGCTTGTGAGTGAGGGTTAATTTAATTTCAGTTTTGTGATGGTCGGATAGGAGGGTGTCCGCAAGGACTTGCCAAGTTTATGGAGGATTCCCGCTATGGTGAAAGGTGAGGTCAGACGTTGTATGGCGTTGTGTCGCGTGTCCATCTCGTGTGGGTGTGCCTGGTGGATTGATGAGGGCATATGAGTGCTGTATAGTGTGTGCGTGAGGACGGCGGCCAGGTTGCAGAGTGTTTGAGTAACCCCAGATGGTATTTGGGGCATTGAAGTCTCCACCAAGAATAATGACACGAGGTTTTGGAAAGGCTCGAAGAAAGTGAAAGAGACGATAGGAATGGTGGTAGAATTTGTGGAATTGTACACATTTGCAAGCGTGAGAGGTGGATAGAGGGGTCTGGGTAATACGAAAGAGCTGTCCACAGCTGCGCACACCCAATACAGCTATGCATTAAAGACTGCTCAATGCACTTTGAGATGACAAACTACAGAGTGTCACAAAGATATAAGCACGCGCCATCCTTGGCTACTATATGTGGCCTCTGGGCAATCGGCGCCAACAGCGCTTTCCAACGCTTACCCGCTACATCTACAGCGGCGCACATAGACATAATTATGTTCATAAGACTTCTACCCCCTATAACTGCAATTCCTACTTGCGTCGGCAGTTGCGACGGTGAATCGACCTATGCTTACTTTTGGCGGAAGTACTGAAGTTCGAACCTGTGCTACCCTTATAAAAATGCCGTTTGATTACTCTAGCGCTGGTCTCTGCAGAGGTGGGCATTGCAAGCTAGCTGGCCTTAGCAACAGTTTGAGCTTTGCGAATAAATTTTTTCGTAATATCTTTCATAAGCCGAAATTTGTTCATAAGTTTTTTTACTGAATTCTACCCCTGCTTCGCCGATCCCTATTAATGCTGGGTAGATATGTTCGGATTATGTTCGTGTTCTTAGATTTGAACGTATTTAACAGCTGCTATGATTCATTGTCGATTATGCAAGACTCTCTGTGTTTAGGTCTGCCATCGTCTTCCTGATACGCTTGTTTGCTGACTTGCTGTAAAGGCAAAGTTTCGGCGATAAACCCGTACCAATACCACGGCCAAATGCGAAACAGTTCGGCTCCACAAAGTATTACACGGGCTAACTCACTAAAAGATGCACAGCACGACTCCTAGCTCTTATTGGACCGTATACAAAGAAATTCTTCACCAAACTGATGTTCGTGATTGGTCGCCGCGGTCATCTTGTTACAATGCCGATCACTCTCAGGAGCAGTGGGTACCACAACACTGGTAAAAAAGGAGAAGCGCCAACGTTGGATAAGTTTGCCAGTGGGGCAGGGGAGGGAGTGAATTCACAAGGCTTGTCAGTGCTGCTTCCAAATGGTCGGCTTCAATCGCGAATAATAATAATAATAATAATAATAATAATAATAATAATAATAATAATAATAATAATAATAATAATAATAATAATAATCATAATAATAATAATAATAATAAGAAGAAGAAGAAGAAGAAGAAGAAGAAGAAGAAGAAGAAGGAGATGCTGATGATGAACATTCTTCTTTTCGTGTTATCTCCCCCTCTCCTATTTATCACCTTTAATAACGGGCCCATATCGGTATCATGAATAAATAAATACAAATAAATGCATCCAGCAACACGATCGGCCCGCACGTTCTCTTATACGAACACTTCTAAGGGACTAACTCTTTTCTGAATACGGTCCTTGATACCCTTGCGCAAATCTCTCGAATTGCCAAATTGCAATGAGTGAGTCAAAAACCATCCAGTTTAGATTTTCTAATGGTTACGATATTCTCTCAGTCCGGAAATAAGCCCCACACGGCATCACTTGAACTCCGCACCTGTAGCAAGATAAATGTTTACCTTAAACAGAATTCACTGCCGACTAGATATTAGGACGCCTTATACGTTCCATTTTTTAAAATTTTAGACTGCCTAGTGAAAGTGGCAGGCTGGGTAAATGAAACCACCAGTACAATATTAATTTCACGCTTCTGAAATGCAACGAGCGGCTATATTAAGAAAACATTCATACACTAGAATTGTGCGCAAAAGCGGAGGCGCACCCAATCATTACGTTGCAGATATCACGAGCAAAGGCAGCCGACCAGCGGCAAAAAGAATTTACGAATGAAAACCGAAGTGAATTTGGAGCCTGTATATTTTCCAATTAGACACTTTAAAATTGCCCACCTATGGCATCCATACACAACACAATAATGTAGATCTGAGTATCTCATTCATTATTCAGTACAAATGCGCACATTCTGTACTACGATCATACACACATACGACATCTTTCTACAATTTCTCATATACAGAAAATTTCTACAGAGGCCATGCTCGTTTGATGTGCACAACACAGCTATACCGAAGTCAGTTTTGTCATAATGGTTATTTGTGAATAATAAAAGGATTATCAAGAGCAGCAGATCCACATTTTTCGCATACCAGTAACAAAACCTTCCTTTTTTTATTCCATACAAAAGGTACACTTGCCAGTCGAAACAACATGCTATACCTAATCAATTCCCTGCATAGCTAATGTGCTAATGTACCGATAAATATTCAGCAGATTATATTGAAAATGCCTGTAGTCTTTTTTTCATATGTAGTTTTGTTTGGCAGTACAACATGTAAGACCACTAGAGCATCATTCAGATCTATAACATTGCGAACAAGGTATCATTAGGAAATTCCTCGCGAGCATTTTGCAGATGTTTCTTAAGATATGCAATGCACTTCGTTTGTTTTATCGTCATCTAGGCATAAATGCCACAGTTCCAAGACAATAACAACAAATAGCGCAAAGATTTTTTGTTTCTTTTTTGTCGAGAAACAGTAAATGAAGGGGAAGCACGTGTCAATCGGCTGTTGATTGTCAGTAGAGGTTCGGCAAGGGCAGAGTAACGCACAACAGTATTATTGAATGCGTAGCTTCGAGACGTGGAGAAATATTTTCTAAAAGGAACAGAAGTCGGCCGCACTCAATGCATCAGGACTATTTGGTCAGAACAATTCTATTTTGAATGGTTTTCAAGATCTTCCTCTAATACGCTGAATCGACATTATGCAATTTCTTTAACAAAGCCTAAAGGCTCAGTTTCGTGCGGCTTGTTTGAAGCATAGGACAGATGTCAGAGATATGTTACGAGTTCCATCACTGGCTGGAGGTCATGCGCCATGAGAATTTCGGTGTCGACTCAATAGGGAGGTGAAAGCACTTCAACTTTTCTAGAACACTCGTTTCTGGCACAGCATGCTTTCATTGCCCACTAAGATTATTCCTGACTTTGCCGAAAGGAGACTCCCCCCCCCCTCCCCCCGTTTAACAAAGTTTATCAAATCGAAACTCCCTCTCCTCACCCTTTTGTGATATTAATGAAACCACTGAAGTCCAATGTGCTGAGCAACATTAGTCCCTGCACAACTTTACTGAAGTAAGCTCAAGAAGATTCTAGCACCACACGATCCATGTATGGTAGCTGTGTAATAATCTTTGAAGAGAGGGTGCGAGTGTGGGAGCAATGACTGTCTGCAGAAAGAATACGTTGCACAATGTTTATGCAAATATTGAAATATGCTGAAATATTTTCTAAACATAGGCTAATCAGGAGACAACCCTAAGATTTTTCGGAATTACAAAAAGCATAAAATATCAGTTAGAAAATTTTTCTTCGTTTTTCAAGCTTTTGGAGCTTTCTTTTTGAAGCGGGTTTTCACTCACGCTGTTTTATGAGACCCAGATGCTGTCATTTATGTGCAGCATAAGCCACGCATAGCAAATTACTGCAGCATGTCTATGCGACACTTATTAGAGCTAAATATTTCTCACAGTACACTGTTGTTTAGCTTATCTCTCAGTACAGTGGACACACCGCACAACTGCGCGACCACACCAACGGGCTCCGGAAAACATATATCCATGTCCTTTCTTTCCTCTTGCGACAATGGATCGTCACCTGGCACTGCAAGAGTTGGTAGAACTCTGGGCTCGCACAATACATCAACCCCCCTAGTGCTTCCCTCGTGGTAATCTTTCGGCAAGTATCTAACTTAGCTGATTTGCGATACCTTTGTGTATCATCTCTCAGTCTGTTGATGACGCCTGCGGTCTCTGGTGAGTAAGTTTTTCTGATTTGGCTTCGCTGCTGCAGTGTAGAACCTGTAAAGACAAATACACCATCAGAACATCTCGTCAGGCTAGTTGGGAAATTTTCGCCGACGTTGTACGTTGTGTCAAGGAACACTACACACAGGCACACGGTACAAGCGCAGTGCCCTGTCTATGCTTGAGTATCATGTTCCACTGTAAAGAAAATTCCATTGGCAACACATGTATGCCATATGACATCGCTTCACGACATGAAAACACAAAATGAAAAGCCCGTTCATTATCAAATTTCTAGTGCGCGTGACAAAAAAACGGAACTGTTCTCGTAAAATAGTACTTTTAATCCATGCAGGTTACTTGTAATTATATTTGGTTGCAGGATTTCAAGTAGATGTACGCCAACAAAATTTAATAAGCAATGTTCCGAGTTTGAGTGCTGCTTTACATTTATGTAACATCAGCATTGCTGGTTTCTCACAAGCTGGCTGAGAATACTAGTCATCAGCTTCTAGAGCTAGTTTACTTGATCGGTGAAAGTTTTGATACATCTTGTTAAGAAATAGGTAATTGAGCGTTTCGTTTACTTTGGCTTTATTTTTCTTCAAAATACCCATAAGAGCAAAACTAATTTCCAATAGTTTAAAGCTGCTGGGCAACTGATCATTGGAATTGTTGCTCCGGAAGAATTTCTGCTATAAAGCGGCAAACCAAGCTCAGAGAGAAGACTGCAGCGCGTGGCAAGAACTGCCCTCCCCGTGTCGTATGCTGTAGCGCCAAGCGAAGCGCGACCATAGAGTCAAATAGTAAACGTAAAGTGTGGACAGTCCCGTAGGCGCCTGCGGCCGACTTTGGCTCTCAGCGCACCTAGCGGAATCGGCGAAACGCATCAGCCTCCAAGATGCTCACCGCACGCCGCCGTATCTCGGAGGCGATGATTTCAGTTTCGTTTCTTTTCTTTCGTGACCCCTACCATTGCTTCAATCGAGTGGTTTCATGCAGGCGCTTGTGCCGCTTTTATATGTTGCGACGACGAGCGCGCAAAGGTGTTTCAGTTTATGTTGGTTTTATTTAAATTTATATTTCCTGTTTCAAGCTGTAACTTAGCGCAACAATCATGCCAACTGTTGCGGAAGTAGAACTTTATCGCATGTGATATTGTCCGTCTACTAACGCACGTCAAAAGGAATATCGTAAATAAATGTGCCATGTCCCTTAAATATAAATCAACTTACTGCACAGCCAAGAACACGAAAATAGCAGACAACAATTTATTGCAGCAAAACTAAGAGGCACATACTTGAAAACTGGAAGAAACCACGAAATGCAAGTAATACGGGTGTCACAGGGCGAACCTTTAATCGCCATCAAGCCCGATCCGATTTGAATTTCTCGGTCGCGATTGGTTCTTTTGCGCAAGATGGCGAGGGAGCCAATCGCAGTCGAGAATTTAGATCCGGATCGGGCTTGATCGCGATCGAAAGTGTTCGTGTGGCACTGGTATAATGAAGAATAGTCGGAAATTAATGGCGTGATGACAATAAGTTTACACATGCAAAACACATACAATACGTGTTGCAACTATCCAGATAATTAAAAAAATACTACACAGACACGCCAGCAATTAATTTGCTCAATATGGGATTGTTTTACAAGCAAAAAATATAACACTTTTCTTGTACTTAATAAAGGTATCATAATTATGTGAATGGTTGAGTGCCAAAATAAATTGGCTACAAAAATAATTGGGCGCGCACCAAAATCCTCATCTCGAATGTGTAAACGAGTACGCCCGTCATTAAACAGCTGCAATTAAGCACTTTGTATTGGGCGTCTTCACCTGCTGTCTTCAAAACCTGGCAATCGTCTTTTGGTACTTGGAAATTTGCCCTGGAATATGCATGATGTCCTTTGGCTGTACAGTGTGTTTTGAGGAAATGGTGGAGATTCCTGCAATACGTAGAATGACAGGCAGAAGGTAAGCAATGCTGGAGGCTTCTAAACAATTCAATGTAGACGCTACGTTCCTTCGTATAAGCAATACTGGAGCCTTCAAAGCTTTAGAATGGGGATACTGCGTTCCTTGGTCTAATGCATATTTTTCTGATCTAAGGTCAAGGAAGCACTGTTATAAATGCTAAGAAACAAGAAAGTTGCTACGGTAAGGACTCCATACTCAGTTAAAACATGAAAACACGTATCCTCAGCGCAATGCAAAACAGCTAACAACGCTCGAGCGCACATAGCTTGCTAGAGAGTTTAAGAGAGCACGCATTATTGCCATACTGCAAATATTGCACGTGTACCGCTGTAGAAATAGCCCGCGCCGAGTAACGGCGACTTCGGAGATGACGTAGGCCCTCGTCGGGGCGCGCGAGCACCCAACTGCAGGCACAAATAAAGTTTGCTCCAATCCAATCCAATTAGAAATAGCGACCTTTCTTTTGCAAAAGTGGAGCACCATACTTTTTCAGAAGCCACCACGCGTAACATAAAGCTCTCTGCCCCGAAAGAAATGTGTTCATAGGCCGCATTTCTTAAGGAACCATTTTATTTTCTAACTTCGTCATTGTATCGAACGTGCCTCGCAGCTCGGACGCTGCGGCGTCGCTGTTATCGTTAGCATCACCGCTCATTGCTGCGCATAAAAAAATGCGAAATGAAACTCAGCGTAGCAAATGGGCAGCAGCTGTTTATGGCTTCAAGGCCGCCGTCACTTGCTAATGCGGCTAACAGTGACAACAAAATACGAAGAAAATCAGTCTTTAACAACGTGCAGAAGAGCTTCCTGTGGCCTTACCATGAAACGGTGACGAAGCAGTAATGCCAGACGCTGGCAGAAGAACCCAACAACGATCCTCGGGCGCATTTTACAGAAAGAGCAAAGCGACGGGGCCTGACTATAGCTTCGCACGTGTTGGGCCGGGCCGCCTGTCAAGCTGCTAGCCGCAGTCGCAGCCACAGCCACATTTTTCTCGATGTGCTCTGCCACCTGGCGGAATCGGCGAAGCTCCTTAGCTCGGCCATACTTCTTTCTGTATGGCTCGGCCGCGAAACGGCTCGAGTGTCCACTTTTCTGCGCGACATTTTACTAACGTGAATTCGCTTGTTGTCAGCAAAAACTGTTCGGCTTTTTAGGTGAGCCTATAACCGGTAATATCGCGCACCTCAGGCAAGCAAGCGATAACGAGAAACTGACAAGCACGCGGTTTCTTGGCGCACGCGGAGCAAATTTCGCTGCGTAACGTCACAGGGCACCCGGCGCCATAGCAAACGACGAGGAAAGCGCAGCGCTTGCCGTGCTCATGACATTTGCGCCGACCGACGTCAAGTGGTTTTTGTACGAAAATAATGAACTACTGAAGCACTGATTGGCAACCACTAATAACTTGTTTTCTTTACCTTCATCGATAAGGGACCGCTCTTTCGCTCCAATAGTCGGCACAGCCGACCACGACAAGGTCGGCGTAGTCCCTTTCCGGGAAGTGGTCCGAGTGGAGGCCGTAGCCGTTATACATCTGCTCCCATGTCAGCCCCACCTCCTACCCCCCAGGACTCCCCATTAAGCGTCATTTCGCCATATGTCACATCTGAAAAATGGTCAAAATACAGCGTGGTCATCACTGAAGAACACTTAAAAGCGAATCCTAAGTTCAGAGTACTAAGAAGCGACTAAAATATTCTGTCCTTCTTGGCACAGGTTAAAAAGTGAGGCGAAACTATGCGGTCACATAAGTAACTCAAAGTTTTCGTAATTCAAAACGCAAACGGTGACTGCAACGTAATTGATTTTTTTTAACTTCTGCCGTGCTCATGACCATTGGAAGATGGTAATGTAATAAAAAACTGGTCACCGGAATGCTCTCCAGCGTAACCAGTTTGTGCAGCAAGCATTCAAATACCTTCGGCAGATATAAACTGCAAGTTTTCTACGCGCGGAAAAAAATGAAGAGTAACCGCTAACATATGCCCAAGCGAAATTTCTGTCTGCGCGTATAGAGTAGCATCAACCGGCCAAATAGCTTCGGTTTCTTACAACACCGCAGAAAAATGCGCCACGCCAAACCGAAAAAGATATTCACTAGAAAACAAGCACTGAAGATCTTTCGTTTCGTCCCAACTAGAGCTATTATGCACTTGTTTCCTCATAACGACTGCTGAACAAGTCTGCTTACCTCTCATCCGCTGGGAAACGGAAAAAATTTCGCCCTTTTGTTGCTCCCCGAATTGCCACTTCACACAGCCGCGCAGCTAAGCGTTCTATCCTTTCCTCAGTTTTCCCTAGATTGCTGGAACACTTCCAGGCACAGAAAGAAAGCTTTAAAGTCCAGAGCGCACGAAAATACGTGCACGTGCATAGAAAGCGGCAGGAGCCGCCGAAGCCATAAGAGCGAAAGCGCCGCCCGTTGGCGCAACAAATGAAGCGGCCAAATAAAAACATAAGACGCCAGAAAAGAAAGTAGGCAGAAGCACATTTCATTTCTACACATAATTGCATAACTTCAGTTTATTGATATGTAAATTGAAAAGATAGTGTCACATATGCGAAAGCTATTGAATTTTCCTTCGGCTACCAGTGTCATGGCGACACTTTATTGCCCATACCGAAACTAGCCCCACTGTCCACCCACTGCATAGACTCTGCCCCAAACGCAGTTCGCTCCCAAGATACGGCCGCGCGAATGCGCCCAGCCGCCGCATACGCCTTTGAAGCCGGAGTAGAACAACGCCCCTCTCTCACCTCCCCCCGGTGCCTTACAACGATGGGTGCCTCGCGCGCGACCCGAAGAAGGCGTGCTTCCATCTTGCTCTCCTCCCTTTCGCGCGGATCAGATTGAGCCACGATCGTCGGCTCCCTTCGCACGCTTTCACTCGCACGTAATGTGTTGGGCGTGCGGCGACGGTGTTATATATTATAGCTCAGCGAGCCAGCGGGCCAGCGCAGACGCCATTGCGCATGTTGTACCGCGCATGCGCCCTATTCTATTCACGCGCTCCTTGCTTGTGAGCCGTCTTCTTCACAGTCTCTGGAGGCGATAGTCCCGCCGCTACAGCCCTCCCCCCTCCCCCCCCCCCCCGTGATTACGCTTAACGCTTAAGCATGATTACGCTTAACGTATTATCATCCGGTAATAAGTCCAGGTAAGGTCCACGTAAAGGAGTCCAATAAAATGTGCGGGCGGTGCCGCAGGATCCCCAAGTAGTGACACAGGGCCCATTGTCTGGTGCATTGAGGAAATTGTCGGGTTCACGCAGTCCGAGAGAGACGTACCAGGCTGCACCCACAGCGTAAGTTGTGAGCCAGGCGCAGCCACAGTGATATGCCGTGGTGCGAAATCACGACCTGCCGCAAGTTCTCGTAGATTCTTGGGACAGTAGGAGTCGGAGCTCCGAAAGATGGATATCTGGATGCTCACAACTTGCGTGGAGATAGCACAAGTGTTGGTAGCTCACGTTGTTGACGTAGACGTGATTCTCGAGCTGAAGGAACCAGATGGTAGAGCGGCTACTACAACACTTCGATAGGCCATGCATCCGCTCAAGGTGCGAGCACAGAACATCGAAAGGCTCGCTTGCTGCTGCTTGCGGCGAAATCTCGAATGCCGCTAGCATCGGGTTGCAGCATTCGCTAAAGGCATCGCTAAGGTTGTGCTTGTGGCGCCCCGTTCCTGCGCGAGAGCGAAATTTGCGCCTAGTAGAGCCGGTGGAGAAGCCTCTGAATAGGTGATGAGTGAGGTGCACCCGAAAGGAAAGCGGACAGCTTGCGGGAATGTCCAAGGAAGGAGTGCTGCAGGCCGTAGAATAGCTGAAAGCGCTTGCGTTTGGCCTAGTGAATTACTTGGAAAGAGTCATCGCGCAGCTGCCTTTGCTATGAGGAGGAAGCTCACGGACAGAGTAGAGGTTCGATGGTGCGGCCAGCGCCTGTCAACGATCGACACAGGCGGACGCAGGCGATGTGGAACGACAAAAAAATTTATGGGGTTTTACCTGCCAAAACCAGTTTCTGATTATGAGGCACGCCGTAGTGGAGGACTCCGAAAATTTCGACCACCTGGGCTTCATTAACGTGCACCTAAATCTAAGTACACGGGTGTTTTCGCATTTCGCCCCCATCGAAAATGCGGCCGCCGTGGCCGGGATGATGTGGAACGACAAGGCGCCTAATGATGCGATGGTTCTAATAGCGAGAACTGTTGGGACTGAGCGCTCGAGGTGGTGTAATGAGCAAGAACGGCTGCCCGCAAGTCCTCGTAGAAGTCGCAGCCGGAGCCTGGAACGCATCCGGAGCCTGGAACCTTGTTGAGACGGAACTGGCTATCCAGCTGGATGTACCAGATGTTCAGCATGTCGATGTAGAATTCCCTGACACTCCACAACCGCGGGACAGCTGCCGGACCGCGTGAGGCCACGTCACTCACGCTTGGTGGAGTCAGTGCGCTGGCGCTGACAGCTTGGCTCGGTCGTCCAGGTCACCAATTTGTGGGAGGCGGCACGAAGAGGTGACCGCCGTGGCCATGGTTTATTTAGGCTGGCCTGCCATGGTGCCGCGGAATCTCTGGAGCGTCAGTTAGCGCGGCCACCAAGGTTGAGCGCGCCAGCGTGTTCAATTCTCGCGCTCCTTGCTCGTGTCCCATATTTTACTTCACCGGCTCTGGAGGCAATATGCGCGCCACTACAAGCTTACTTAGCGCACTTTACGAAATGTGAGCGTATCCACTCGCAAGTTTACTTCGTCATATCAGCTTCAACTAATTTAGGCGATCGGTCTACATAATAGAACATTTGACACCACAGCGCTCGTGTATAGTTGGCTGCAAGTTTGATGCGATAAAAATCGTGGCGCCTTTACTATAGCACTCTCTAGCCCCTGCGCGCATACCTATATATTTATGTAGCGGTGCGTGCAATGCCATATAATTTCACGCAATAACAGGGCTTCCTGACTAACCTGCAGCGCCTCCGAGTAGCTTTATCAGCGGACGTACAGCAGAGACGCACGTAAGTAGCAAGTTAAGCAAAGGCGTGCCCGCATCAAGTTACCGCACGCGCAGGCGTCACCATCAAGCACGCAGTCTTACTTTACGAATGCTCTCTGTACAAATAAAACATCTGGGTTTCTAACAATAAGCGGACGTGACTGGCCATTTCAGAGAACTGTTAGCGGTAAACACGCCCTATAGCTGATGTTTACCGCCACAGCGTAAACGTTTGCAGGAGAAAGGAAAAGGCACTTAACGGCGCGTTCTGCATAGTTAGGTCTGACGTAGTTGTATGCCACGCACGCACTTATAACTCCGTGAGATTTAACTAAACCGGATACGCAATCAAAATAAACGATGGTGTAGGTTTAGTCATCGTTTTGGCACCAGTCCGTTTGACAAGGTTGCTAACGGGCACGTTTTGTAGCGAGGTCACGCTGTTGTGGTTATTTTGTGAGTAACTGAATGCCGCAAGCACAGACTACTACTTAGTTCTGACCGGCTCACTTATGTACGTGTAACTTTGTGAACATTAAAAAAAATACGTATATATTGAAGCCCGCACCCGCATTCACACGTATCCAGATGGACGCAAGCAAGCACGTGTACACATACACTCACGCAGAACCTTCCTTGCCATAAGAGTACGCTCACTTTTCTTATATCGCTGCTCAAAGGCTTTTTGAAGTAAAGTTACAATATGAAGAATAAGTTTAGTGTGAAGGTCGTGAATTTAAGGCGGAAAAAATATATTGTGTTTCCACACTGCATCTATAGCTGCCGTAAGGTACGCCGAAAAGCGGCATTTGGTATCGCTCTTTACGAAAGTTTGCGTGCTGCCTAAAGGACCTGCGCACACTTGGGAAATCACTATATATACCATTGAAATATGAAGAAATTTGCGATGTTCTTCGTAGCGCAAGGAATACCTTTCAGAACATCGAGCCATCGTTTGCACGCTGCTGTGCTCGTTCTTTCTCGATAAAACTCGAAGTTGGGTTTTACTCTGTGCAGCTGATTTAGGCAACAGATATTTATTTTATTTTTTTTTACTTTGGCAGACGTTTGGTGGCCATGACAGGCCAATTACTAGCGCTCTTTCCACTGTCATAGCAGCAAGAGAAAGGCTTCCGGTAAATAAGAATTCGCAATATCAAACGTGGAGTCTTTTAATGCGATTAGCACTCTTTGGGGGCCTCAGTCAATTTGCAGTATGCAGGGTTCCTACACCTCCTTTAAATCATTCATAACCGTTGAACTAGGAGAAAGAAATTCAAGGGCCCTTTAAGCTCCTTGAAAATAAATGCTTGAAATTATTTTCTTGAGAAATGGGGTTGAGGGTTGAATGTCGAACATTCCAAGTAGCGAACTCTGCATCGGCGCAATTCTGTTGGCGCTGTTTATTGGGAAACGATCCTACGTGATAAGAAAGGGGAAGTGGAATTCATAAAAAGAGATGTAGGTCGGGCTATTTCTTTTATCTTAAATGGGTGGTCACGGTGAATAGAAACGTAAGCTGGCGATTCCAAATAAATGTCCCTGTTTATGGATGTGCGGTTAAGGTAGAGGTCGCGTAGGAAGGTAATGCGGGCAAGCTTCCACCACGATGACAGATTAGGTTAACCGAGCAAGTTCTTTATTTCTGTAATACTGCTAGGAAAATTACAGTTATCAGACATTAAGCGAGAAGCTTGATTCTGAAACATTTCCAGGCGTTCGGCGAGATTCTGCGTTTGTGAGTCCTATACAGTTCAAGCATACTCGAGAATGGGACAAATGTGTGATAAATATAATCATTCCTTTACTTCTTAAGGGGCACGTCTAAACTTAGCGAATACAGTTGAGAGTGCATGCAGATTTAAGGTTACTTGTTTTGTGTGGCGATTCCAAGTCAGGTCTGATGAAAAGATGACACCTAAATATCTTGCTTGAGTTGTTTGCAGAATGCGCTGGTTATTCAAATAGTAATGGGCTAGAAGTGACTTGCGTTTCCGAGAAAAGCGTATGTATTTGCACTTAGCGATGTTTAAAGACATAGACAACGTGTTGCACCAAGTGTATATTTTGTCATGGTCGGCTTGTAACGCCAATTTATCAGAATCATTATTAATCACTCTATATGTGGCGCAGTCATCTGCGTAAAGCCTGATTTTTGATGTTATGCCGATGTCTCATTATTAAAAACGAGGAATAACAGTGGCCCCAGCACTGACTTCTGAGGGACCTCAGAAGACACAGAAGTCGTCGCTGATTCCATTCCGTTGATCCCAACCACTTGGTAGTGACTGCAGCTGTCGAGGAATGATTCTAGGTAATCCGAGGAAAGACAATTTATAAAATAACAGAACATGCAAAATGTTGTTGAATGATGTTTAAAATCTAGTAATACGCAATGAGTTTCATGACCAAGGTCGAACGATTTGAACAGACCATAATAAAATTCGATTAGTTGTGTGGGGCAAGAATAATCTGCCCTAAAACCGTGTCATTGGTAATACCCAAATAAGTTGAAGGTGATGAAAAATACTGTAATGTACTATACTTTGCAAAGTTTTGCAACGGACACTTCTGAGGGACAACGCAATTGCCAGAGCCTCTTTATTGAATAGGTACAGCGTTGGCCATTTTCCAGTCCTGTGGAAGTGAGCACGTGTTGAGGGATAGATTGTATAATAACTCAAAATACCTAGACAGGACAGAGTCGCAAGACTTTAAAACTACATTTGGGATGTCATCGAGGCCCGGAGCCGAGTTATTACTTACACTTTGTAGCAGTTTTATGATGCCAAAGCCGTCTAATATCATCTGGGGCATAAATTCACACTCGAGGCATAACCAATCCGGTAATTTTTGAGATTTAGAGCGAAAAAAAAAAGAATTGATTCACAATACTGCATGAAGTTGTTCGCCTTATCACTATCCGCAACAGTTGCATCGCTGTGCACAAGCGACGGGATGCCAGTATCATCTTTACGCCTAGATTTGACAAATTCTCAAATTTCTTTCCGTTTTATTTTAATATTGGAGCCAAGAGAAAAAAAGAAGGCATTTTTTATAAGTTTTAGGGTTTAGAAGTTCGGCCTTATTGAGCAGCGCGTTGTGCCAAAGCCTGCATTTATGCAAGGAAAACGAGTCACGCAGACTTGGAATACAAGTGGATACTTTTATTACAAAAATACAATCTCTTTTAAAGAAAGAGCGATTTTACGTACTGTGGCGTTGCATTTTCATTTTTGGTAGCTTGAGCTGAAGTTTCTTCCTCAGCGTTGATGATTTTCTTCTGTCTTGCGGTGGAGTGTGGAAGAGCACGAGAGTAGAGGATGACAGTAGGTGATGTTTAAAAGACGACTAGAGGTGATGCTTCAGACCTGAAACAGTGTCAAAGAAAAATACAGATAAGAAAGAGAAATATTTGGGAATTATTCGCCTGTTACATGAATACAAAGAGCAGACGATTGCTTACACCCTATCTAAGGTGCCCGGTTCTCCAATACCGCAGCAGGCTCTACCGTTATCAAAGTCAACTGCTTCCTGATACCCGCATTGTTTACTTTTTTTATTAACTAAACGGAAACTTGCATATTAATAGGTTCTCCGATGGCTATGGTTCTACCCGTCATACCCCATACCCATACTAGAAGAAATTCTGCATACTAAATCAGTTGGGTTCAGCCAGCACTCAACTTAGAAGAGCTAAGCTCAAAATAAACAAACGCATAAAAACGCTCGATAACACGCGATATCAATAACAATGACGAAAAGCGTGCCAGCGTTTCGCATGCATGGCACCAATTTTCTCTTTGCCACCCATATAAGATAAAGGAGAGTAGTCGATGCCGATAAAGATGGTTTCCTTGCCTTCTAATAGCCGACTCCGCCGACTCCGCCAACGTGGCCGTGGTGCTGGCCTCCGAAACCAGACTTGTGACCCGCGGAGCCACCAGAGAAGCCACCCGCTTGTTGGCCAAAACCGGTTCCGTAGCGATTCGAGTCGGTCTTTGAGAAGCCTGTGTTGGAGCTGTACCCCTGCTGGTTGTTGTAGCCCTGAACGTTCCTAGACGAGTCGCCTCCAGCGAAGCCTGCCGAGCCCTGGTTGTATCCTGCAGCTCCTTGCTTGAAGCCACCTTGGTAGCCTCCGGCAGTTTGCCCGTAGCCGGCTCCATATCCGCCACCGTAGCCGCCACCGTAGCCGCCACCGTAGCCGCCGGCGCCACCACCGTAGCCACCTCCACCGACGGGGCCAACACCTCCGACGCCTCCGTATCCTCCTCCGATTCCGGGTCCGATGCCTCCGCCGTACGCCCCAGGGCCACCATACCCTCCGATGAGACCTCCGCGGCCTTCGACCTTCTCGTCCTTTCCGGCAGCCTTCTCGTCTTTTTTGGCTTCATCGGCGAGGGCAAGGCACGCTACGCCGGCGAACACAGCAAGGCACAGGAGCTGCGGGTGGACAGCGGCAAAACAGTTCATATCAGTGCCTCATTTGACTCATCAAAGCTGCCCTGTAAACTCAAGCTTTTTTTTCGTCCATTCTAGTCATTCATAACATAGAAAGATGCTTCATTTTTTTTTTACTCGCTAGATGGGAGGAGTTGACTATATGTGCATGCTTGTACATGTGTTATTATATTTTTTCTTCGATGGTGCACCTTTACGAGAGTAGAGGTCTGAGCAACGTAAAATTAGATCCTGCTGCTCGTATGAAGCTGTACGAACGACAAGACAAAGATAAATTCAGTCCAGAGGAATAAGCTTCAGATAACGCAAAGACACTTCAATAGAAAAAATTTATATATCAATTCAGGATAATGCAACTGGGAGTACCAGGAGGTCGGCTGGTGCTCTAAATTGCAATGGGTAGTAGATGAGGGCGAAAGAAAAATGTACAATGCACATTTATGACCCCGACCCAGCTTCAACATTTGTGTTTGTGCACGCGAACGTCGGAATGAAAAAAAATTAAAAGAAAATTATAAGCATTGTAGTCAGTGCTCTCTGTCCTCAACATTTAGCCATTTTCAGTGTACAACTGGCTGCTGTGCTATTCAAAAGAGCTCTATAGCAAATGGACACAATATGGCGACTGTTATATACGGACGATAGATAAAGATATCAATTTTAATGAAAAGAAGAAACATAACGTAGAGATATGGAAAATGCGGGAGTGCAAGGGCTGCAGTAAAACCTGGTTAACTCAAGGAGCCTGCGTCACTATTTGTCGCCGCCCCATTTCAATAATAATGCCATCAGAAACCATCATCATCAATGATAAGACCAAAACAACAGTCATCATACAAGCACATCCCTGTTTACTGAGATAAACCGATTCCAACAGCACATTCGTTCAAAGAGAAATCTGCCACGAAAGGTACAAAAAGCGAAACCGCAAATCTCACCTTCATGTTTAAGCAGTGCGCCAGTCGTCTGCGATCAGCGAAATACTATTGACTCGGTCTTTCGGAGCTGATATAAAGCTTTTTGCAGAGCGCACTTGCTTTTATAGACAGGTAGAGATTGTGTGGAGAGAGGTTCCAGAGGAAAAAGAAAGAAAATCTGGGAATCGAGCCACAGGATGACGTCGCGACGCGAGAAAAAGGCGCGCGACACACAAAGATGGACGCAACCACCAGCCACCACCTTTCTCTGCCGCTCACTCACCGGCGTGGCAAGCGGCCACCGGCGTAAGGGTGTAAGGGCGAGGGCTCATTTGGCCTTGCAGGTGCTGTGAGCAGCACGCGGTGGCACGGGCACGAGCATTGGCGCGGAAATCGTGGGTACTCCCCCCCCCTCCCCCCCCCCGTCCAGCCGTCGCCCTTCCCCTGTACTCCTTGGCTGGCTCATGGCGTCCGAGTGCTCACTCGCTCACTTGTTTGCTCCTCGTTTCTTGATTCTCTCTTCTTCTTCTCCCTCGCCCCCGCACCCCATTCAATCGTTCCCGGTGTGGTAATCTCGGGTGGTGTTGTAATCGCACCGCTGGCGCGAGTTGTTGGGAACTCGGCGCTGACGCCCGTTGTTGCACCCGGGTCGCAGGCCCCAAGGGTAGCGTTGGCCTGGCGGCCTGGGGTACAACTGGAAGCATCCGAAGGTCCCGGCAAAGCATGAGTCGACTGGTAACAACAAAACAACTTGTTTATTCTAACATCGCAAAGAGTTGGCGGTCAGGTTGACCGAAGTAGAGAGACGGGAGTGCACTTTACTCAACAGAAGAAATCGGAGCCCTCTCTTGGCGTCCGGGGGCAGCTGCTTTTATACTCTCGCAGTTGAGGGCAAGAAGGAACCCCTCTATAGACGAGCACGTGACGGTGCCGCTCGGGAACAATGGGATAAGGTGGCGCAGCGTCGTGTCGGCGCCACTCGGACCCCCCCTTGCTTCACAGTTGTTGGGAGCTCCTCTCCCCGGCTGCCGCGCTTCGACAAGCGTGGGCACAATGGGAAGAGAAGGAGGAGCAGCCGTCGTGTCGGCGCCGCTCGGACCCCCTTGCTTCACAGTTGTTGGGAGCTCCTCTCCCCGGCTGCCGCGCTTCGACAAGCGTGGGCACCAATATGCACATACACTCACACACGCACATGAAGACACGTGGCATCGGAACATGCCTGGACGCGCTTGGCGGGGAGGCGTAGCGGCGGCGCTGAACGGGCCAAAAATGTCTGCCGCTTTGAACGAAGCCCTGGCGTCTGTTGTATCTTCGCCGGCTTTACCGCGCGTCGTAGGCGAAACGTAACAGACCGCCCCGCCGGGGGAAGGAGATCCCGATGGTCAGGGGACTGCATCCGCTGTCCGGAGGGATGTCGCTCGATGATGCTCATAACCGAAGTCGGGCGTCCCTCGACGTTTCTTGAGCGCAGCGCACAGAGAAGGCCTCGTTCTCTCGTTCAGGTTCGCACGGGACACTGCAAAGTGACTTCGGGAGAGTTCATATTTTTGTTCTCGTTCCCGGCAAGCGTTAGAACTACGCTGAAACTCAGCCGCACTCAGCCTCACTAAGCCCTGCCAGGCTCTTTCCCCTTTTATACCACTGCCTAGTTCCTTACAGTAGTCTAGCAGCACTCAGAACGCGTCCACAAATTGGAAAATTGCACTAGAAAGCATATCATCACTTTGAAACACTAAACAAAAGCAATATGTTAAAAATCCTGCCTCAGGAAGAAAAACATCAGTAACAAATAATTTTGAGGCTGATTCCTACGTTAGGGGCTTCGACTTAAGCCATCGGCGTTACCGTTGAGACTCCCCTTTTTGTAACGCACCTCAAAGGAATATTGTTGCAAAGCGAGGCTCCAGCGCAGGAGGCGGCCATTTTTGGGAGAGATGGTCTGCAGCCATTGGAGAGGGCAGTGATCCGTCTCAATGATAAACCTCGAGCCGGCTAGATAGCATGACAATTTCTGAACGGCCCACACGAGACATGCACACTCTTTCTCGGTGGCGCTATACGCCTGCTCACGACTGGTCAGCTTACGACTAGCATACAGGACGGGGTGTTCTACTTCTCCATTTTCCCGTTGGCACAGTACAACGTCCATGCCTTGCTCACTAGCATCGCACTGAACAACGAACCCTTTTGTATAGTCTGGCGATCGTAGCACCGGCTGGCTTGTTAGGGCACTCTTTAGGGCGCTAAAAGCTCTTTCCTTTGTCTCGTCCCAGACGACTGTTTGCGGCTCTGTCTTTCTTAGAGCATCCGTCAGGGGAGCCGCGATATCAGAGTACCTGGGGATGTACCTCTGATAGTAGCCGGCGACACCTAAGAACGACCGAATATCGGTCTTCGTGCGCGGTTGCGGGAAGTCTCGCACAGCGGCCACCTTTATTTCAGAGGGGCGGCGACGACCCTGACCAATCATGTGACCGAGGTAGACAACCTCGGCCTGTGCTAACTGGCACTTAGGAGCCTTGACTGTCAAGCCCGCTTCGCGCAGGCGGGTTAGCACCGCCCGCAAGTGTGCCATATGCTCAGACCAGGATGCGGAGAATATCGCTACGTCGTCTAGATACGGTAAAGCGAATTCTTGCTGTCCCCGCAACACTTTATCCATGAGGCTTGAAAAACAGTATGGCGCGTTCTTCAAACCAAAACTCAACACTTTAGGACGGAATGTTCCCATTGGTGAAATGAACGCCGCATACCTACTAGCCTCTTCTGTAAGTGGAACCTGCCAATAACCCCTGACAAGATCTAGGGTGGAAATAAACTGAGCGCTACTAACTTTCTCAAGGCGCTCCTCGATGTTAGGGATCGGATAAATTTGATCCTTAGTGATGGAATTAAGCCTGCGGTAGTCGACGCAAGGACGAGGTTCCTTGACCGGTACCTCAACTAAAATCAAAGGGGAGGTATAATCACTCTCACCTGCCTCAATAACACCGAGCTGTAGCATTTTCTTTACCTCAGCCTCCATAATATCGCTCTGGCGGGGTGACAGCCGATACGCCTTGGATCGTACTGGCTCTGGGGAGGTAAGTTCTATATCATGAGTAAGGACAGAAGTCCTACCAGGCCTCTCAGAGAACAGACCTTGAAACTCTTGTAAGAGCTGGTGTAGTTCGGTTTTCTGCTCAGGCGACAGCGATGCTCCACTGACTAAGTCACTAATGACCTGATCGGTGTCTTTCCTGTTCGTCACTGAGTTTAGTCCCGGAAGCTCGACCGGAAGCTCTTCAGGAATGTTTACCATCATGCACACCACTGCTTCCCTTTGTCTATAAGGTTTGAGCAGATTACAGTGGTAAACTTGCTGTGCTTTCCACTTTCCTGGCAGACTCACCACGTAGTTAACGTCCGACAGTTTCTGAACAATTCGTGCTGGGCCCTCCCACTGCACGTCTAGTTTGTTGTTTAGCGATGTGCGCAATATCATGACCTCATCGCCCACCTCAAAACGACGGGCCCTGGCGGTCCGATCATAATAAACCTTGGCCCTCTGCTGGGCCTTTGCCATTGCTTCACCTGACAACTCCTGTGCCCTTCTTAAGCGTTCGAGGAGCCTAAGCACGTACTCCACCACGACTGGGTCGTCGCCCCTGCCTTCCCACGATTCTCGAAGCATGCGAAGCGGAGACCGAAGCGAGCGACCGTACACCAGCTCAGCTGGCGAAAACCCCGTAGCCGCATGCGGCGCGGTCCGTAATGCAAACATCACCCCAGGCAGACACAGCTCCCAGTCAGTTTGATGTTCAAAACACAATGCTCTCAACACGCGCTTCATGACGGAGTGGAGCTTCTCAACGGAATTCGACTGTGGGTGGTACACTGAGCTGTGTAACAGCTTTACCCCACACCTTTCGAGAAAAGTTGTCGTCAAAGCGCTAGTAAACACTGTGCCCTGATCTGATTGGATTTCCGCAGGAAAACCAACTCGCGCAAATATGGACAGTAGTGCATTGATTATTTCAACTGAGCTGAGTTTTTTAAGCGGCACTGCTTCAGGGAACTTTGTCGCTGGGCAGATCACAGTCAAAATGTGTCTGTACCCCGTGGCTGTTACCGGCAGAGGTCCCACTGTATCAATAACGAGCCGTCTAAAAGGCTCCGTAATGATAGGTACCAACCTCAACGGCGCCCTCGATTTGTCCCCTGGTTTACCCACCCGCTGACAGGTGTCACATGTCCTCACGAAATGGTCTGCGTCCCGAAAACACCCTGGCCAATAGTACTCTTGCAAGAGACGGTCCTTAGTTTTCTTAACTCCAAGGTGTCCGGACCACGAACCCCCGTGCGACAAGCGCAACAGATCCTGACGATAGCATTGAGGCACGATCAGCTGATCGAACTCCACTCCTCTGCGGTCTAGATACTTCCGGTACAGGACTCCACCTCTTTCCACAAAGCGAGCATTTTTCTTGGCGATACCTTCCTTGACAATGCAGCGTATGTTTTCTAGGCTGCCATCCTTCTTTTGCTCGGCTATCAAAGCCGACCGGCTGACTTTTAGCAACCAATTAAGTCCGTCTGACGTAGGCGCGATGAGCAAATCTGCAGATAGCTCTTCTAACTTTCCCTTATCGGGCATTTCCTCTCCAGTATCTGGTGCCTTTAACGTTACAGATTCAATTTTATTCAGTTCGGGCGTGCTCTGAATATCAGCTGGCTGCGCCTCTGACCCTTACTCATTGTTTGATAACGTCGGCCCCGCAACTACCGCCTTTGCAGCGAGCTCCCGAACCTTCGATCTGGTTAAGGCCTGAACGCTAGCCTCACCAAACAAAAGCCCCTTCTCGCGCAGGAGGTGATCGGACCTGTTCGAAAATAGGTACGGGTACTGGGGGGGCAGCATAGATGACACTGCGGCCTCCGTTTCAAGTGCTCCGAAAGGTCCTTCAATAAGCACTTTTGCTACGGGCAGACACACACTATGAGCTTCCACGGCTTGCTTGATCCATGCGCACTCGCCCGTGAACATATGGGGTTCTACGTAAGAGGGGTGAACTACATCCATTGTAGCTGCGGAATCGCGAAGCACTCGGCACTCTTTCCCGTTCACGAGGAAGTCTCGCATGTAAGGCTCGAGAAGCTTCATGTTCTCGTCAGTGCTGCATATTGACAAAAACACAACTTTTGGTTTTGTTTCCGGACACTGCGCCGAAAAGTGACCCGGCTTCTGGCACGTATAACAAACGCGCGCTTGCCTCATCTCGAACCGCTTTCTGTCCGGACACTGCGCCGAAAAGTGACCCGGCTTCTGGCACGTGTAACACACGCGCGCTTGCCTCATCTCGAACCGCTTTCTGCGTTCGGCTGCCGCCGTCTCCTTACGTTCTGTCGGACTGCTTTCACTCGCATCCGCACTACGTGTGTTCCCCTTTGCTCTCATGGGTGTGAACTTTGGCCTCTCAAACTTGGAGCCAAATTCACCCTTTTGACCGTCCTTAGCTCCGCGAGCCCGACGCGTCACAAACTCCTCGGCTAGCTCAGCGGCTCTAGCCACCGTACTAACGTCTGGCCTATCCAAGACCCAGTACCGCACGTTCTCAGGTAACCGACTATAAAACTGTTCTAGCCCGAAACACTGCAGAACTTTATCGTGGTCACCAAACGCTTTCTCTTCTTTGAGCCACTCCTGCATGTTTGACATAAGCCTGTACGCAAACTCTGTGTATGACTCACTTCTGCCTTTCTCATTTTCCCGAAACTTCCGACGGAACGCCTCCGCTGACAGTCTGTACTTTTTTAGCAGACTCGATTTCACTTTGTCGAAATCCTCTGCCTCCTCTCTATCCAAGCGAGCGACTACGTCGGCCGCCTCGCCGGGTAACAAAGTGAGCAAGCGCTGTGGCCACGTTTCCCGAGAGAACCCCTGCTTCTCGCACGTTCGCTCAAAGTTAACCAGGAACAAACCAATGTCCTCTCCAAGCTTAAACGGCCGCATCAGGTCAGTCATTTTGAACAATACGCGTTCTCCTGCACCGTGTGCCTGACTTCCATTACGAGCGCGTTCCATCTCTACCTCGAGACGCTTCATTTCCAAAGCGTGTTCGCGCTCTTCTTTTTTCTCTTGTTGCTCTCGCTCTTTTTGTTCTTTAAGTTCGCGCTCCTGTTTCTCTTTTTGCTCTTTAAGTTCGCGCTCCTGTCTTTTTGACCTCTCCTCAATAGTCTCAAGGCATTCCGACAGCTCGTCATCTTCAGCCTCTAACTCAAGAATAGCCTTTAGCAGTTCTGGTTTTCTGAGTTTGTCCGAGACATCCAGACCCAACTCTCTTGCAAGCTCCAGCAATTTCGGTTTGCGCAACGACTTCAAATCCATGGCTGCTCTGAATGCTGCTTTCTCTACTGCCTAATATTGTCTTGCCGCAAACTAACCCGGCAGCAACGACAACCACAATTACCAGCTCCGTTTCTGACACTAACAAAAGCCTGGCAAAGCTCAGAAGAAGAAAGTCCCGCACTCACCAAACCTCGCAGCCAAGAATTCCGCGCAGTCGTTCCGCTGCAGGCAACCAGTCATCACACAGGGCTCGTTGCACTGCTCCCGGATGGTCGTTGAGCTGCTCAGCATACAGTCAACTGCATCTCTTCGCTGCTGGCCTCCGTTGTCGCGATCTCACCGCTGGCAGACAGTTGTCGGAATCGCACCGCTGGCGCGAGTTGTTGGGAACTCGGCGCTGACGCCCGTTGTTGCACCTGGGTCGCAAGCCCCAAGGGTAGCGTTGGCCTGGCGGCCTGGGGTACAACTGGAAGCATCCGAAGGTCCCGGCAAAGCCTGAGTCGACTGGTAACAACAAAACAACTTGTTTATTCTAACATCGCAAAGAGTTGGCGGTCAGGTTGACCGAAGTTGAGAGTCGGGAGTGCACTTTACTCAACAGAAGAAATCGGAGCCCTCTCTTGGCGTCCGGGGGCAGCTGCTTTTATACTCTCGCAGTTGAGGGCAAGAAGGAACCCCTCTATAGACGAGCACGTGACGGTGCCGCTCGGGCACAATGGGATAATGTGGCGCAGCGTCGTGTCGGCGCCACTCGGACCCCCCTTGCTTCACAGTTGTTGGGAGCTCCTCTCCCCGGCTGCCGCGCTTCGACAAGCGTGGGCACAATGGGAAGAGAAGGAGGAGCAGCCGTCGTGTCGGCGCCGCTCGGACCCCCTTGCTTCACAGTTGTTGGGAGCTCCTCTCCCCGGCTGCCGCGCTTCGACAAGCGTGGGCACAATGGGAAGAGAAGGAGGAGCAGCCGTCGTGTCGGCGCCGCTCGGACCCCCTTGCTTCACAGTTGTTGGGAGCTCCTCTCCCCGGCTGCCGCGCTTCGACAAGCGTGGGCACCAATATGCACATACACTCACACACGCACATGAAGACACGTGGCATCGGAACATGCCTGGACGCGCTTGGCGGGGAGGCGTAGCGGCGGCGCCGAACGGGCCAAAAATGTCTGCCGCTTTGAACGAAGCCCTGGCGTCTGTTGTATCTTCGCCGGCTTTACCGCGCGTCGTAGGCGAAACGTAACAGTGGTCCTTTCCCAGCGAAATGCAAACCACTAAGTACGAGCGAAGGTTAGATAAATTATTATGTGATTGTGTCTCATGCATAATTTATGCTATGTTACGAAGCATTGTCCTGTGACGACTATGTACGGTCCGCACAAGCCGTTGCAGAGTTCACGGCAATAAAGACTAGATCATCTCCAATTACAGAAAAGAACCGATGTGCGCGAAGCTAGGAATGAGGGACAAAAAAACCGAGAATCCCGGAATCTAAGCCGGAAAGAAGTGGCTTTAGGAACGGGAAACCTGGGTTACGCTATTGGGGCATGAGTCTACTCGGTGGTAAATAAAAGAGAAAAAGTCTTCATGAGGTAGATTTTTTCCCAATTGCTCAATACACGACCTGTGCACATACTGAGGGTACGTCAAACGTATCTGAAACCATAAAACGGAACGAATTCGGTTTCTGAAGCGCACATCAGACGAGGGAAATCCCGAAATGAAATGCGTAATTTAGTAGATTCCTGTCTTTTAATAAATATCTGAGAAAATTACGAAAAACATTTTTCTCGGACTGTTGAACGCGAAAGTTAATTATCTGTGACATAGCTAACGTGTTCTTAGAAAAAAAAACGGTGAAGAAATTATTTACGGTAGGAAACCTCCTCTCGGGGGGCTCCGACGCGTCGCGCTTGCTGAACTCTCCTTCACCAGTAACCCTGCGGAAGAATAGCTATAATATTTCGTTCGTTTAATTTGATAATATATCTGTGAAGCTTGTTACGTGGAACAAATTACAATTCGTCTTTTCCAGGTGCACTATTCAACACGTCTTCCATACTTGGGCTACAGCGCCGTCCCAGTGCAAGGATTGATTTCGCTTGGTCCATTCCCTTCTTATCGCCTACCGTACACGGCCAGACAATCCCGTTAATAACATGGACGGAGCGCCGATCGGATCAATGACCATGGCCGAAAATGAATAGCATTGAAACGGAATGGTTGCATTACACTGGCCTGGATATAAATGCTCAAATAGTTCATTTAAGATGTCCACTAATGACACTTTTGATTATTTACTGATGGATTGATGAATTGATGAAAGTGATGAAACCTGACATTGGTGATGTGATATATGTGCTCATCAAAAATCGTCATACAAGCACCAGTTTCGAGATATCCATTCCAATAATACTCGAAACTACACGCTGGCCAAGTTAATGATCTTCCAAAAGCCTCCATTACGCACTGTGCGTCCAAACTAAATAGGACGCAAATGCGTTGGTTATAAAATTTCGGGAATGAATATTTGGAAGCTGCTAGTCTTAAGATTCTTGTTCTTCTGGTATTAAAATTAGGAATCTTCCTTCATGAAAATTCAAAATGTGTTGTAAAGAGAATAATATGCAAGCTAATTAGCGGTTCATTGTCTAACTGAGCATTCCAATTTTTTTTCGTTCGAGCAATGTCTGCTTCTTCCAGTAATTCAAGTGCACGGAAGTGAGCTATTTGCTACTGACGATTTTAAAGCATCTCTTAGAGAAATGAATAGGGGCCGAATTAACTCAGGTTTTCGTTGGTAAGTTCCGTTTGCCACTGGTCGACTGCCTTTGCTAATGATATCTCCTACACAATGATTGGTTGCATATCTACCCTTACGAAGAATTCTAGTGCAAGAACGTTTTGTGAAAACGAGTCCTGGCAGAATTTTAGAAACATGAAACTGATCTTACAGTTTTATTTGTCCTGCCTGCCACTTTCACTGCCAAGCTAAAAGGCTATGGTGTTGCGCTGCTAAGTACGAGGCCACGGCGGCTGCATTTTGATGCGGGCGAGATGCAAAAACGCTCGTGTCCCGTGCATTGCGGTCACGTTAAATATACCGAGGTGGTCAAAAATTTATCAGGGGTCCCGCATCACGACGTGCCTCATAATCGAATCGTGGTTTTGGCACGTAAAACCCCGAAATTCAATTCAACATTTGGAAAATTTCGTAGCATATAAGACGTCATGATATTCAGTAGGTGATACAGCGTGTCTAGGTGACGCTAACCTAGAGAGAGAGAGAGAGAGAGAGAGAAACATTTATTTTGCTGCAGGTTCGAAGTCGAAGTGACGCTATATTGGGCTTTTTCCGGATTGCTAGAGCTTGGGCTAAAGACTGTTAATCTAAACTAGATGGCTTTTGATTGACTCAGTCTAACTTGGTGATTTCATGGGTTTACGGAAGTGCATCAAGGGCCGTATCCAGAAAATGCTTCGTCCGTTTGAAGTATTCGTACAAGAACACGTACCAACCTATCGTGCGGTTCGATACATTATTTGTGTTTATTTACTCATGGTACTGATAACTTATGTCCTATATTGAAAGTATTAAATGAGAGACGGGAGTAGCACGAGAAAAACAGTGTTGTTTTTATTATGATTACTATATATTAGCGATTGAAAACGACCATTGGCAGGCAGCCCTTACAAAAGAAAAACGTTGTAAATTAGTCCCCACGCCTGTGGGCTGTATTCACGAAACGTTTCTTGGATTAGAACGTATTCTTATTGACCAGTGTTCTGGTCAATAAGTTCTGACCCGCTGCTCCTGAGAGTAATCGGCATGATAATAAGATAATAAGTTGCAAATGCCAGTTAAGTAAAATATTTTCGTTTTTTTTAGTATGCGATCCAAGAATAGCAGGGAGTCGAGCAACCGGTTTTTTAGTGAGTTAGCCTGTATAAAGCTCTGTGGCGCCAAACTGTTTGGCATTTGGCCGACGTACTCGCACGTGTTCGTCGCCGATACCTTTCCTCTACGGCCAGTCAGCAAAGAAGCGAATAAGGAAGACGATGGGGCGACCTAAACACAGACAGTCTTTCATAATCTACAATGAATAATGCCGGCTGAGAAATACGTTAAAATCCAAGAACACGAAAGTAAGCCAAGTATATTTACTAAGCATTAGTCGGGATCTGCGAACCAGTTCCGCGACGTGTTTTCGAAAGACAGCCTCCGGGGTTGGGGCGCAAAATACAAATCAATCAGAGCTCTCGTTGCTCTGTGATACAAACGAGTTTCCCGAAGAAACTAAAGGAAAAACATAGCAAACCTCTCTGGAGCTACAGGGAGAGAGAGAGAGAGAGAGAGAGAGAGAGAGAGAGAGAGAGAGAGAGAGAGAGAGAGCGATTGATAAATGAAAGGCAGGGAGGTTAACCAAGACTGAGCCCTGTTGGCTACCCTACATTGGTGCAAAGGGAAAGGGCAGGAAAAGATTAAGCGAAGAAGACGAAGTGCACTGTGGATATCGCCGACGCGGTAACGGTTTTCTGCTCTATATCCAATAACAGTCACTCAGCTACAGGTTTTTATTTCTCGTTTACTCTGCTCATAGAATAAACATTGTGTACAAAGAAAGCAAATGGGCATTTCAAAGCAGTTTTGAACAAAAGTTTAATGCGCTGTCTCTCGGAAAATACGCAACGGCAACGGTTAGAACTAAACCGCGATGCAAGGCGGCTTCAGAGAGAAAAGAGACCGACGTTGCAACAAGTACGATGAAGAGCGAAGAAATACTAATTATGATAGCCCGTAAATTTCCTTATCGTCAAGGAATGAGGCATCCTGATTACACAAGGCTAAGGCGTAACCTATAGTCGCGTGTTTCTACCGCTGTGACGCCCTGCATCCTCGTCATATTTTGGTGTGCGAACGTTAGAAATCCGAAAGTGTATTTTAAATATCTAATCGTAGATGCGAACAAAAAATAAAGAGCAGTGTTTAGTAATTGTCAAAGGGTTAATGGAAGTCGTCTGCAATGGCTCACTCATGTTTATTTTCGCCTTATCCACGGTTTTTGCTAAATAAAGGGCATGAACTTAAGGTTGCTGTTCGAAGCTGTAACTACACGAGGGATTGCGCCAGGTTCCACAGCTAGACGATTTGAATGAGTCATAGACCAAAGCGTTTTTTTTTTACTTTTTCTTTACAGCATTTCGAAACTCAGTACCTTGTATTCATCCTACTCGGAAGTGTATCATACAGTATGCATGTTGTTTAGCACCCTTAAAAATGAGATTGATACCTCCTAACTATTTTAGTAGGCAACAGAAAAAAACATATTAGGGATTTCTTTTTTTTTGCACTTTTAGGGAAAAATATGGTAAAATGTTTTAGTATAAGGTATAGCAGGCAGTTCAGGAGACTTGCTTAGGAACGTGGCGGCTCTCACAAAAAGGAATTGCTCCTCTAGTACACTTTCTTTAAGTGTTCCAGTCTCAATACCTGCCTAAAATCATCCTTTACATCCTTTGGTGTGCGCGCACGATGTTCGCTTTCTCCACATTTCTTCTTCAGTCTTCTTCCCCTTTAAACCAATTGTCATGTAGTAAACACATACGTTCGTGTTCCTTTTGTTTTTGTTCTTTCTTTACGGTATTTCCTCCACCTGTATTATTTTGTATATGTTGATGAATCAGCGAGAGCATCACACAAGCAGCCAGTGTATTCTAAACCCTCTTTCAAGGATTGACGCTGCATTCTGAACAACTTGGTCGACTCGCTTATTCATTACCACGACAGAAATTAAACCACCCGAGTTTCACGCGCTCCAGGCTGCAATCTGCACTACGTCGCTACAGCACTGACCTCCACTAGACTCCCTCGCCGCGAGGCAACTTTCCTGCGTGAACTGAGCCTCCGAGTTGCGTTGTCGAAAGCCTGCACCGGCCTCACAATAATGGCTCTCTGTGATTCAGGCTCTGTTTGCTGTTCCTCCGAAACTATATTGTTTGCCTGGTGCGTGTCTCAGTCGACAACTGATCGTCTACGCATTAGCGCCGTTGAACCACCGGCCTTATACCTACCGAAAGAATTCTAGATATGCAAACCTGCTAAGGTGGCTCAGTGGCGTATGGTGTTGCGCTGCTGAGAATGAAGTCATGGGTTCGACTCCCGGCTACGACGTCCGGATTCTGTTGGGGGCGCGATGTGAAAAACTCCCGTGTATCGGGCTTTAGGTGTACTTTCCCCAGGTGGTCAAAACTGATCTGGAGCCCTCCCCTACGACGTCCCTTGAAACACACTGTACAGTTTCGGACTGTTAAACGCTCAAATTTATTTTTTAAACAAAACATTACGCACCCTTCACCACCGCACAAGGCTTGTGAAACGCTATGGCGCTTTTGTAAGATCAACGAGCTTTTCTGATCGCTTTTTGATCAAATTACGTTTTCCATGTGTTCGAATTTGGTCAGAGAATCTTCTCTTATTCTTTTTCGCATATATTTATTCTCATCTATCCTGTCCCCCGTGCAGGGCAGCCAACCGGACATCTTTACCAGTTAACCTTTCAGCCCTCTTTATTTATTCCCTCTCTTTCTCGCGTCATGTTAACAGCGATAAGCATACGACATTTAGGTGTGGATGCCAATGATCAAGACTGAGTACACATGGGCCGCAACTAAATTGAAAAAAAAAAAGAACAGAAAGAAAAAAATTACGGCAGCTCGTAGGGGTTGTTGCGTTTCGCCTGCGACACGTGGTTTTGCCGGCGCGACTGCGGCGGGGCGGCAGACATTTTGGCCCGATCGTCGTCGCCGCAACACTCATCGCCAGGTGTTTCCTGGCGCGACTGCGGCGATGCGACCGCATAGGGATCATCCTCGCATTCCAGTCATTGTGCCCGAAACAGGCGATGCCAAAGCAGGGACCATCCTCTCATTACAGTCATTGTGCCCGACCGGCAGCGCTACAACAGGGTGCTACGAGATCGTGCTCGACAGGGTGCTACGAGATCGTGCTCGTCATGGTGCTACGGCATCGCTACGACAGTGTGCGTCACCATTAGCCCATTGTACATTCACGTGCTCGTCTTTTGAGGGGTTCCTTCTTGCCCTCAACTGCGAGAGTATAAAAACAGCTGCCCCCGGACGCAAAAGGGAGGGCTCCGATTTCTTCTGTTGAGTGAAGTGCTCTCCCGTCTCTCTACTTCGGTCAACCTGACCGCCAACTCTTTGCGATGTTAAAATAAACAAGTTGTTTTGTTGTTACCAGTCGACTCATGCTTTGCCGGGACCTTCGGATGCTTCCAGTTGTACCCCAGGCCGCCAGGCCAACGCTACCCTTGGGGCTTGCGACCCAGGTACAACCACGGGCGTCAGCGCCGAGTTCCCAACAGATCGTACCAGCAGTCCGATCCAAACATCTGGTTGGCAGCGGTGAGATCGCCTCCGACTTCAAACAACTGTCTGCCAGCGGTGAGATCGCGACAACGGAGGCCAGCAGCGAAGAGATGCAGTTGACTGTATGCTGAGCAGCTCAACGACGATCCGGGAGCAGTGCAACGAGCCCTGTGTGACGACTGGTTGCCTGCAGCGGAACGACTGCGCGGAATTCCTGCCTGCGAGGTTTGGTGAGTGCGGGACTTTCTTCTTCTGAGCTTTGCCAGGCTTTTGTTAGTGTTAGAAACAGAGCTGGTAATTGTGGTTGTCGTTGCTGCCGGGTTAGTTTGCGGCAAGACAATAGTAAGCAGTAGAGAAAGCAGCATTCAGAGCAGCCATGGATTTGAAGTCGTTGCGCAAACCGAAATTGTTGGAGCTTGCAAGAGAGTTGGGTCTGGATGTCTCAGACAAACTAAGAAAACCTGAACTGCTAAAGGCTATTCTTGAGTTAGAGGCTGAGGATGACGAGCTGTCGGAATGCCTTGAGACTATTGAGGAGAGGTCAAAAAGACAGGAGCGCGAACTTAAAGAACAGAAAGAAAAAGAAGAGCGTGAACTTAAAGAACAGAAAGAAAAAGAAGAGCGCGAACACGCTTTGGAAATGAAGCGTCTCGAGGTAGAGATGGAACGCGCTCGTAATGGAAGTGAGGCACACGGTGCAGGAGAACGAGTATTGTTCAAAATGACTGACCTGATGCGGCCGTTTAAGCTTGGAGAGGACATTGGTTTGTTCCTGGTTAACTTTGAGCGAACGTGCGAGAAGCAGGGGTTCTCTCGGGAAACGTGGCCACAGCGCTTGCTCACTTTGTTACCCGGCGAGGCGGCCGACGTAGTCGCTCGCTTGGATAGAGAGGAAGCAGAGGATTTCGACAAAGTAAAATCGAGTCTGCTAAAAAAGTACCGGCTGTCTGCGGAGGCGTTCCGTCGGAAGTTTCGGGAAAATGAGAAAGGCAAAAGTGAGTCATATACAGAGTTTGCGTATAGGCTTATGTCGAACATGCAGGAGTGGCTCAAAGAAGAGAAAGCGTTTGGTGACCACGATAAAGTTCTGCAGTGCTTCGGGCTAGAACAGTTTTATAGTCGGTTACCGGAGAACGTGCGATACTGGGTCTTGGATAGGCCAGACGTTTGTACGGTGGCTAAAGCCGCTGAGCTAGCCGAGGAGTTTGTGACGCGTCGAGCTCGCGGAGCTAAGGACGGTCAAAAGGGTGAATTTGGCTCCCAGTTTGAGAGGCCAAGGTTCACGCCCATGAGATTTAAGGGGGACACGCGTAGTGAGGATGCGAGTGAAAGCAGTCCGACCAAACGTAAAGAGACGGCGGCAGCCAAACGCAGAAAGCGGTTCGAGATGAGGCGAGCGCGCTTGTGTTATACGTGCCAGAAGCCGGGTCACTTTTCGGCGCAGTGTCCGGAAACAACACCAAAAGTTGTGTTTTTTTCAATAGGCAGCACTGACGAGAACATGAAGCTTCTCGAGCCTTACATGCGAGACCTCCTCGTGAACGGGAAAGAGTGCCGAGTGCTTCGCGATTCCGCAGCTACGATGGATGTAGTTCACCCATCTTACGTAGAACCCCATATGTTCACGGGCGAGTGCGCGTGGATCAAGCAAGCCGTGGAAGCTCATAGCGTGTGTCTGCCAGTAGCAAAGGTGCTTATTGAAGGACCTTTCGGAGCGCTTGAGACAGAGGCGGCAGTGTCATCTATGCTGCCACCCCAGTACCCGTACCTATTTTCAAACAGGTCCGATCACCTCCTGCGCGAGAAGGGGCTTTTGTTTGGTGAAGCTAGTGTTCAGGCCTTAACCAGATCGAAGGTTCGGGAGCTCGCTGCAAAGGCGGTAGTTGCGGGGCCGACGTTATCAAACAACGAAAAAGGGTCAGAGGCGCAGCAAGCTGATATTCAGAGCACGCCCGAACTGAATAAAATTGAGTCTGTAACGTTAAAGGCGCCAGATACTGGAGAGGAAACGCCCGACACGGGAAAGTTAGAAGAGCTATCTACTGATTTGCTCATCGCGCCTACGTCAGACGGACTTGATAGGTTGCTAAAAGTCAGCCGGTCGGCTTTGATAGCCGAGCAAAAAAAGGATGGTAGCCTAGAAAACATACGCTGCAATGTCAAAGAAGGTATCGCCAGGAAAACTGCGCGTTTTGTGGAAAGAGGTGGAGTCCTGTACCGGAAGTATCTAGACCGCAGAGGAGTGGAGTTCGATCAGCTGGTCGTGCCTCAATGCTATCGTCAGGATCTGTTGCGCTTGTCACACGGGGGTTCGTGGTCCGGACACCTAGGAGTTAAGAAAACTAAGGACCGTCTCTTGCAAGAGTACTATTGGCCAGGGTGTTTTCGGGACGCAGACCATTTCGTGAGGACATGTGACACTTGTCAGCGGGTGGGCAAACCAGGGGACAAATCGAGGGCGCCGTTGAAATTGGTACCTATCATAACGGAGCCTTTTAGACGGCTCGTTATTGATACTGTGGGACCTCTGCCGGTAACAGCCACGGGGTACAGACACATTTTGACTGTGATCTGCCCAGCGACAAAGTTCCCTGAAGCAGTGCCGCTTAAAGAACTCAGCTCAGTTGAGATAGTTAATGCACTACTGTCCATATTTGCGCGAGTTGGTTTTCCTGCGGAAATCCAATCAGATCAGGGCACAGTGTTTACTAGCGCTTTGACGACAACTTTTCTCGAAAGGTGTGGGGTAAAGCTGTTACACAGCTCAGTGTACCACCCACAGTCGAATTCCGTTGAGAAGCTCCACTCCGTCATGAAGCGCGTGTTGAGAGCGTTGTGTTTTGAACATCGAACTGACTGGGAGCTGTGTCTGCCTGGGGTGATGTTTGCTTTAAGGACCGCGCCGCATGCGGCTACGGGGTTTTCGCCAGCTGAACTGGTGTACGGTCGCTCGCTTCGATCTCCGCTTCGCATGCTTCGAGAATCGTGGGAAGGTAGGGGCGACGACCCAGTCGTGGTGGAGTACGTGCTTAAGCTCCTCGAACGCTTAAGAAGGGCACAGGAGTTGTCAGGTGAAGCAATGACAAAGGCCCAGCAGAGGGCCAAGGTTTATTATGATCGGACAGCCAGGGCCCGTCGTTTTGAGGTTGGCGATGAGGTCACGATATTGCGCACATCGCTAAACAACAAACTAGACGTGCAGTGGGAGGGCCCAGCACGAATTGTTCAGAAACTGTCGGACGTTAACTACGTGGTAAGTCTGCCAGGAAAGCGGAAAGCACAGCAAGTTTACCACTGTAATCTGCTCAAACCTTATAGACAAAGGGAAGCAGTGGTGTGCATGATGGTAAACGTTCCTGAAGAGCTTCCGGTCGAGCTTCCGGGACTAGGCTCAGTGACGAACAGGGAAGACACCGGTCAAGTCATTAGTGACCTTATCAGTAAAGCACCGCTGTCGCCCGAGCAGAAAACCGAACTACACCAGCTATTACAAGAGTTTCAAGGTCTGTTCTCTGAGAGGCCTGGTAGGACTTCTGTACTTACTCATGATATAGAACTTACCTCCCCAGAGCCAGTACGATCCAAGGCGTATCGGGTGTCACCCCGCCAGAGCGATATTATGGAGGCTGAGGTAAAGAAAATGCTACAGCTCGGTGTTATTGAGGCAGGTGAGAGTGATTATACCTCCCCTTTGATTTTAGTTGAGGTACCGGGCAAGGAACCTCGTCCTTGCGTCGACTACCGCAGGCTTAATTCCATCACTAAGGATCAAATTTATCCGATCCCTAACATCGAGGAGCGCCTTGAGAAAGTTAGTAGCGCTCAGTTTATTTCCACCCTAGATCTTGTCAGGGGTTATTGGCAGGTTCCACTTACAGAAGAGGCTAGTAGGTATGCGGCGTTCATTTCACCAATGGGAACATTCCGTCCTAAAGTGTTGAGTTTTGGTTTGAAGAACGCGCCGTACTGTTTTTCAAGCCTCATGGATAAAGTGTTGCGGGGACAGCAAGAATTCGCTTTACCGTATCTAGACGACGTAGCGATATTCTCCGCATCCTGGTCTGAGCATATGGCACACTTGCGGGCAGTGCTAACCCGCCTGCGCGAAGCGGGCTTGACAGTCAAGGCTCCTAAGTGCCAGTTAGCACAGGCCGAGGTTGTCTACCTCGGTCACGTGATTGGTCAGGGTCGTCGCCGCCCCTCTGAAATAAAAGTGGCCGCTGTGCGAGACTTTCCGCAACCGCGCACCAAGACCGATATTCGGTCGTTCTTGGGTGTCGCCGGCTACTATCAGAGGTACATCCCTAGGTACTCTGATATCGCGGCTCCCCTGACGGATGCTCTAAGAAAGACAGAGCCTCAAACAGTCGTCTGGGACGAGACAAAGGAAAGAGCTTTTAGCGCCCTAAAGAGTGCCCTAACAAGCCAGCCTGTGCTACGATCGCCAGACTATACAAAAGGGTTCATTGTTCAGTGCGATGCTAGTGAGCGAGGCATGGGCGTTGTACTGTGCCAACGGGAAAATGGAGAAGTAGAACACCCCGTCCTGTATGCTAGTCGTAAGCTGACCAGTCGTGAGCAGGCGTATAGCGCCACCGAGAAAGAGTGTGCATGTCTCGTGTGGGCCGTTCAGAAATTGTCATGCTATCTAGCCGGCTCGAGGTTTATCATTGAGACGGATCACTGCCCTCTCCAATGGCTGCAGACCATCTCTCCCAAAAATGGCCGCCTCCTGCGCTGGAGCCTCGCTTTACAACAATATTCCTTTGAGGTGCGTTACAAAAAGGGGAGTCTCAACGGTAACGCCGATGGCTTAAGTCGAAGCCCCTAACGTAGGAATCAGCCTCAAAATTGTTGGTTACTGATGTTTTTCTTCCTGAGGCAGGATTTTTTTTTAACATATTGCTTTTGTTTAGTGTTTCAAAGTGATGATATGCTTTCTAGTGCAATTTTTCAATTTGTGGACGCGTTCTGAGTGATGCTAGACTACTGTAAGGAACTAGGCAGTGGTATAAAAAGGGGGAAGAGCCTGGCAGGGCTTAGTGAGGGTTGTGCCGTGCTTGCTGACTGAGCGGTTGAGTTTCAGCGTAGTTCTAACGCTTGCCGGGAACGAGAACAAAAATGTGAACTCTCCCGAAGTCACTTTGCAGTGTCCCGTGCGAACCTGAACTAGAGAACGAGGCCTTCTCTGTGCGCTGCGCTCAAGAAACGTCGAGGGACGCCCGACTTCGGTTATGAGCATCATCGAGCGACATCCCTCCGGACAGCGGATGCAGTCCCCTGTCCATCGGGATCTCCTTCCCCCGGCGGGGCGGTCTGTTGCGTTTCGCCTGCGACACGTGGTTTTGCCGGCGCGACTGCGGCGGGGCGGCAGACATTTTGGCCCGATCGTCGTCGCCGCAACACTCATCGCCAGGTGTTTCCTGGCGCGACTGCGGCGATGCGACCGCATAGGGATCATCCTCGCATTCCAGTCATTGTGCCCGAAACAGGCGATGCCAAAGCAGGGACCATCCTCTCATTCCAGTCATTGTGCCCGAAACAGGCGATGCCAAAGCAGGGACCATCCTCTCATTACAGTCATTGTGCCCGACCGGCAGCGCTACAACAGGGTGCTACGAGATCGTGCTCGACAGGGTGCTACGAGATCGTGCTCGTCATGGTGCTACGGCATCGCTACGACAGTGTGCGTCACCATTAGCCCATTGTACATTCACGTGCTCGTCTTTTGAGGGGTTCCTTCTTGCCCTCAACTGCGAGAGTATAAAAACAGCTGCCCCCGGACGCAAAAGGGAGGGCTCCGATTTCTTCTGTTGAGTGAAGTGCTCTCCCGTCTCTCTACTTCGGTCAACCTGACCGCCAACTCTTTGCGATGTTAAAATAAACAAGTTGTTTTGTTGTTACCAGTCGACTCATGCTTTGCCGGGACCTTCGGATGCTTCCAGTTGTACCCCAGGCCGCCAGGCCAACGCTACCCTTGGGGCTTGCGACCCAGGTACAACCACGGGCGTCAGCGCCGAGTTCCCAACAGATCGTACCAGCAGTCCGATCCAAACAGGGTGCAGGCGGTAGACTTGCTCCAAGGGAAAGAGCTTAACATGGTAAGCAAGCCCGTCATTAGTATACGTTTGTTTGAGCTTAGCTAAAGCCCCCACTGCCTGGATTCGCTTACGTCCAGCAATACGGTGCCGCAGTGGTATAGGAGCAGAAGGCGTCGAAAACGTATTCGTACCGCTACACGCCTTTCTTGGAACAGCAACCAGTGAAAGGTTGCGCACGAGACGCCTGCCCATCCATCTCCTGTAGAAGATATATAAATACAGCGGCAATAATCTGCAGCCTACATCGGTTCAACAAAATAATAAAATGATAGTGACGATTAATTTGACGTTCTGAGGCCCCAGAAGACATGCGCTAAGCATGGTTGTGTTTATTAAGACTAGATGGTTAGTTATGAGTTATGAATGTTTACAAGAGCCCCAAAAGATGTCACAAATGAAAAAAAAAACATTCTAAAAGAGCCCGAATCATTAGCCATAAAAAAACAGTGTCCTTCCATTCTCTGAACAAGGATGACGAGCGAAGCTGTGTATATGGGCTCCTTAAAACTGCACCTCCGCCGCGTGTAAGCCCGGTATTGCACTATCTTCGGGATCGGCCCACGTATGGGGAGTTTTGTGTCTACACACGCACACGATCCTGGGGGAACTAGCCCTTAACAGCTTCGCTGTAAAGACAGACGAGCCCCGCTAGATCACTAAGTATGCGATCGCATGCATAAATGGTGGCGTCTCTAAAGCTGCGCGCGTGTCGCGGACTAACTTGCACCCTTTCGTTTGTCAAAGTGACCTTTGTATATCTGACATCTCTCACTATAGTTGTCAAATTCGTTCACAATGTGAGACACCGCTTGCGTATGCTATAAACAGTATCTAAACAGTAAACATTTTAAGTTATCAATTTAGAGTTTACCTAAAATTGTTAAATTTAGCGGTACGTTTACAGTGGTGTACGATACATAGATTTCTCTGCTTTAGAAGTATTATCAGGTGCCATTTACAGAATTGTGATATCGTTTTTCATTGTTGATCTATAACATTGGAAACTTGACAGTTCAGTTTATTCCAATATTACATATTCAGCAATGCTTCTAAAAATCACAGCATAAATAAAAATTCTGCTTCCATAGTCACTAGATCCAACTTTTTTATTTTCAATGTAACAAATCTCATCAAAATTGGTGCAGTGATTGCGGAAAAAATATCAGTTCCAATGTATTTAGATAGGAGCTCCCAAGCTAAAGCTTCCTCTTAACAGCAACACAAGAAAGAACAACATCACCCGCACGCAGTTGACATGATGAAATAAATCAGCAATCAGCTGCGTTTCATAACCTAGCAATGAGTGGCAGTTTTATATAGACAATTAGCATGCTGCCTTTGAATAGCTTCTTCAAGCTCAGGAGGTTTTTTTAACTTCATGCTTTATTATGAACTTAGTTGGAGTGAAAAAAGGATTGAAATCGCACGCGTTACAATGTGCTGAGAGATGCAATGTAAGCATTCCCTTTAATATATTTTAGTGCTGACGTATACGTGGTTGTCTACGCAGTTGCCAGTCTGCCCCATTTAGGCACTTCCGCAAGAGAGTCGGATCTGGTAAACGCACCGACGACACTGGAAACAAAATGGTTTCGATGTTTTCAAGAGTAACTGTTCCAGTCTTCCTATGTACCTTCATGTACATCGCGGCACAAGCGTTTTCAACTTTTTCGTTAGTAGGAAGAACAACGTCCACATTAAGATATTTGTTATTTTCATAAAATGAAGTGAGAATCTGTGGACGTACGCATGACCGTAATTTTGCTGCGGTTTCAATGCTTAGCGTTGCAGGGGCAGTAACCACGCAAATTGACCTTCCGCACCTGGCCGAAAAATCTGGCCTGTTCCCTGAGATAGCGCAATAGCGGGCTAACCATTACCCCTTATTGAACTCTTTTCCAATACAGCAGGAAAATGCGCAGTTTAAGCCCATTTTGTGTGTGCTTGACAGCGTCCAGCAGCTGGCGCGTGATAAAGGCTCATTGGCCCCGCAAATATCACGCGCATCGATGCAAAACAGTCTACGGGTCAGTCCGTTTCCACCTTTTCTATGTGCCAGACGTACTGAGATGCGTTAAGCCTAAAAGAAGAATCATGAAACCTATACTAAAAGGGAGATGGCTGGGAGTATAGGAGGCCCTAGGCAAAGGGAGATTAGTAAAGACAGAAGGGGTCTGGATAGCAGAAAATAAACCTTGACACAGTCAAGTATACGAAAAGGGATAGGAAGTCGGTATGGGTCAGCCTAAGAAAGCACCTCTCAGTGAAAAAAAACCGAAACAATACCGGCAGAACGACGACAGGCGATGGCGGAAGACGGCGGAAGAACATCAGCGTCGAATACGCCTCGCGGAAGATGAAGCGGAAGCTCTGCACTATCAAATTACGGCACGCAAACAGGAAGAACGAGCACGCCTTTCCGTGGAAGAAGCCGAAGCTCTGCGCATTCAAGATGCGATGTAAACGGGCAGAACGAACACGCGTCAAGCAGGTCCATCGGTAGAAGAAAACAGAGGCCGGACGTAACAAGTGCTTCAAGAAGTACTTTATGGAGGACGCTTTCAATACGTCGTGCTACGTCTGTGATAGACTGTGGTTCAAAGCGCACGCTGCAAAAGCCCAAAGTCCACAAAGCGTGTAGAAAACAGCCGCAACAGCAGCAGAAGCAAACCGAAGCCGCATATGGAGGTTTCGCCATTTTTTTATAGATGCTATGTTGATAGGTTCCAGCCGATAAATGGAATTTTATTATTTTGAGATGTCGCTAGGACGCCATGAGCAGCACAAGGGCATGTTTGACGAAGACGAAGCAACTTCTCCTTAAAACTATGATAAACTCTGTGGGCACATGGCTTTATTAAGGCGGAATTGAGACAATTTAAAGCAGCAGCATTCTTTGCAATCTTGGAATGGCTGGACGATTAACTCAATAGTGACTCCTTAGATCTTTGAGCAAAAATAAACCCTCATATAGACGTTCAGGAAGGAAAAAAGAAGCACATATATTGTAAATACAAGTTTTTCTTTCTTGCGCAACTTGCACGTGAAATTCAAACCAAAGCTCATTTTTGAATACCGTCATTGGTTGGTGGGGTGAATCGACATAGCGAAACTATTAACAAGAACGTGTATGCAATACATACCGGCCAATCCACAACACTAAAAAAAAATGCATTTGCTCTCAATAAACTTTCGTTGTCAGACAGCGCTCGTTCTGTGTCCTTTTCTTTGTGTTACCGTCCTTTTTCACGCTGAGTTTCCGTACTACTTCGTGCAAACTAGCGCAACTTCATACGCATGTGCTTCCCGTCTATGAATCCAACGAAGTCTTCTATAAAAAGCTGCTTTGTTTTCGTCCACCACAGGGCCTGTCACGCTCACGGACACCTTGTGCTTGCAGTTTTTTCTAGGGTCGTGTGAAAGCACTAAAGTCATCCATCGTTTTAGTATTCTAGAGAGGACGAAGTTCACATTTTGGGCGCACTTCGAGTTATGTTCAGATGTCTCTAATAAGATTCAAAAACTTTAACAAGACCAACGCCAGATTACTCACTTACAAATTACTGGAATATCACAAAATAAATCTTGAATATGTGTTCGTGTTGCTAATTATCTCGCAGTTATTGAAAGAGGCTCGTAGGCACACCTTTTTGTTCACTTTCAAAAGAACACGCGAACCGGTATCACTCCCGGAATAAACGTTGGGATTCATTGACAGGGCTAGTTTCTTTTGGGTAATGGTGTACGTAACAGCTACGCGAAAAGACGAAGGGCCACTTAAACTAGAAGACGGCATGCCCTGGGTACCGAGCATTTACGTACAATTAATTTCCACTTTATTTCTTAAGTGCGCGAATATACGCTACAAATTGTACTTACGAATAAAAAAGAATGAAATGCACATGCACAAGCACCTTTGTAGGAATGTGGGTAGATTTAATGTAGGCATAGGTAGGTTTAAAGAGATTAGATGGACAGTGAGGTGGTGCCTGAGGAACATTCCGCGAGCCATCTACACTGCGCCGAGGGAAAAGGGAAAAGAAAGAGGTGCAAGTTGGATGGTGGGAAGGACCGAAACAACAGGCGAAGAAGACAGCGCGAAAGTTCACTCAGAGGCTAGAGCGCAAGCAGAACAGTGCATATGTTTAAAATAAGAGCAAATAAGGGGCGCTATAACGTAAAACTATTCCAAACATTTCAATTCCAATTCTGCAATCAGCCCTCCGCAATTGTGAAAAACATTTTGGACCACCCCCACTTCACCTGTCTGTCTCGCGACGTCACGAAACCCGCGATAGCTCCCCATCTTATATGACACGTCCGCACTGATTATGCATGATTTGACCGAACAAAAGAAAAATATTTATTTCTGATTCGACGCCTTTTCGCCATTAGCCTTCGGCTATTGGTTAAAAGATTTCGGGCTGCTCCAATTTCACGTGCCTGTCACGGGACGTCACAAAACCACAATAACTCACCGCGTCAAAGTGACGTGTACGCGTTAAAGATGCATTAATATGCCGAAAAAAACTGAATTTTTTGCTAAATAGCCGCAGGCTGCCCCGTTCCGAAAGGAATAAAAGATGGCTGCCGCCGATCCCTCAGGCACTGGCTACTCGCACCTGCTGGAGAACATGGGTTTATTTGCGTGTAATAAAACTTTTTGCGTGACCTCGTTCTGCCAACTCTTCTTTGCTGAGGATCCGTTTTAGTGACATTTTTAAGCTTGCGTTGCATGCCACCGCGATTGTCGACGAGCCACCGTAAGCTAAGTAAGGGATAGCGGACCAATCACAGACGCCGGCACCACCCTCTTCATCCGGTTATCAATTTTCAGTGCAGTGGCTCGGCCCCATCGAATCCCGCTCCACAAGAGGCGTGCTCCTCGCCTCTTGTGAGCCAATTAGATAAGACAAGCCGCTCAGTGTAGGCAATGTTATTCGTTTTTGAAGCAAACAAAAGTAACCTCCTGTGAACGAGCGTTTGATTGGTCTGTTGATACAACCCGGTGAGTGACCGCCCGATGCTTGCGTCGGCGGTTACGCAAATTTGACGTCAGAAGATTGGAATAAAAACATATTGGAATAGTTTTACGTTATAGGTCCCAAGGCTTGGATGGCCTGAAAAACGTATTTACGGTCCCGCCAAGGGGGGCCCAATATAGCGTCTTTTGACGACGTTTGGCTGGCGCAGTGGGTTATAGAGGCAACAGTAGTTTGGCTAATAACTAACCTCGTTTTCGCAAGCCGCCACGATTTCCCGTGTCAGTTCGTCAACGCACCTCCGTGAAACTTGTCGGGATGGCCGATATCTCTACACCTGCTGACCGAGGCAATCGCACTAGAAGCGCTGATGCATGACGAACCCACGAGCATGCGCAACACAGCGGTTGCAAGGGCGGTGGAGGACAGCTCACGTGACAGCACGCACGTGCCAAAGAAGCCGTGCACTGTAAACGAAAATAAACCCACCTGGGAGTTTTTAATAGGTTATGTGCCCTAAAACCTCCCCTCTCAAATATTTACTCCGATGTATTGGGAGCAAAACAGCGCCATCCCCTCGTTTCACTCCGCTGGCTAGCTGTGGGAGTATTAAGGCGACATGACGCGATTTTACTCCGCTTAAAAATCTTGTTCTCCCGTGAAACTCCGACAGGGAGTTTTAAAAAAACTCCCATCCGCCGATACAGGTTGGTCACGTGGCGCTTCCCATGAGGCTGTGCGCCTCGCCAGCGACCGGGCGCGTTCGGCGGAGCGGGCAGTGCTCATGGCTGACGGTTTGTTTACGTCTGTGAAGTGTCGTTCCGCGACAGCGTTTCGTCAATTTGTTTCCCGTATTTCCTTCCAGAAAGTGTCATTGGCATGCCTGAAGCTCACTGTATCTCAGCATCAAGTACATTAGCTGTGATCGCTTTGCTGACAACGATGATTGCAAGAACCACGTTTTCAAGTGCGGAAAAAGGCTTAGGTATACCTCGAAGCTGCTCACTGGCTCGTGATGTCGGCTCACGTTCTGGCTGTGTTTTCGTGCTGCGTCACCCTGTCTTGTGTTCTTCAGTACGTGAAATGCGACTTCTATGACCTTTTAGTACATGCTGACAACGTCCAGTGTAGTGTTTGAAAGGACCGCGTAGCAATGGCAACAGTAGCCACTGTTCGAGCGACGACATCCGTGCTAGTCGCGCATGAATGGCGTAACCCAAGTTCGTTGCGGTGCTGTGTTGCCAGTGAGAAAGACCGGAGTGCAAGCAACTGTTTTTATGTATCTGTGAACGGATATCCTCGCCCGAAGAAAAACGGTAGGACATAAGTATGCGTACTGAAAATAAAGCTTCTTATTGAGCGATGTGAATCGAATTGTTATCGCGCATATATGTTTTGGTCACGTCGTTGCTTCCTATATTGCATTAACATTACGCTCTATCCGAGACATTGATTTAGACGCATGCCTGCTGGCTCCGAGTTTAGGGATTCACTCGACAGATCAGCGATGTAGCTCCTTTTCGCAACCGAGACAGATTGCTCGGACGCAGAGCAAGTAGTGCGGTGTATAAAATGTATGACTGCGCATTTCTCGGTGTTAATTATGTCGGCTGCTGCGGGTCATGCTCAAACGTAATAATTTCTTGCTACGCTACCACTATATCGCAAAAATTTAATTTTGCTATGCAACACATGCACTTACATTTTTCTTGCTTACTGTAACTAACGCACTACTTTTTGGCCGCGAACGCCGGCAGTGTGCGAAGTCGCTTCAGCACTCACAGATTGGCATGATAATTTTGAAAAATTACGCCATTAACTTTTTCTCTCTCACTATTTTGAATTAACAGTTTTGTGTTGCTTAAGGTATTCTGTTAATTTCAGAGAGAGAGATCTCGTATGAACGAGCATGTGAGTCGTAATTCTGAAAACAGCACAGCTGCTCCCTGGGCGGTTTCGAGGCACACAATATCGTGGCTATATATACTGGCACCGTTGCTTCTTGAGTATCGCGTGTACGTGTGATGTCTTTCAAATTTCTGCATTGGGTGTTTCTGAAATGTTTATGTATGTCATATGTGCTTTCATTGACTTGTTCCGTCGAATTCGACGCGGTCTCGTGTGCATATTTCGAAATTTGACCAGCAGCCTCTGCATGTAAACATGTTCGCGCAAACTCACGCGATGGCTCTTTTTATACTCCCATTGCACCTCGAAAGAACTCCGTCAATAGCAAAGCAAAAAATAAAGAAAAGACAGAAAAAAAAACTCCCATAATTCCACGCGAAAATTCCGCTCGTACGGAGTAAAAATTCTACTCCGATCATACGGAGCAAAAAAAAACTCCGAACCGGGGGGTCGCTATAGGACAAGCAGTATACTCCCACCTCGGAGTTATTTCCGTTTACAGTGTGGTGTTCAAGGGTGAAAGCGTCAAGGATTCATGAAGGAGCAGCGGAACTGCTGATCGGGGAGACTGCTGCGGGATGCTGTGGGACGTGCGCGTGGCATGTGCCCCGGCGGGGACAGGGATAGTTGATTTGAGCCTGTCGTTGTACGTTCATTTCTTTGACAAGTTCTGCAGTTTGTTTTAAGGTTACTAAATCATTGCTCGTTTTGTGCGTCGCCTTGTACCGGTCGTGAGGGGCCTCTCACGGACCTTTCAATGAAGCAGCCCGATTAAAACTGCTGTACTCTCACCTACTCCTACCTACTTTCTGTCACCTACCGCTCATCTACAGACAGTATTACAAACATGGGCGTAAATAACGGAAACGTTGTAACGACGTTCCTTGAGGGTTTCAGTTACATAACGGCCTGTTTACCCGGCATACAACTTGTCACAGCACAATAATATTTGAGTGCACAGAGTCCTGAAATCATTGTAATGTGTTTACTGTGTGAGTGGTGCCGACACTTGGCCATTCTCGTCTTGTCTTCACACGCTTGCTTCCGAGACATCATCCGAGACACGGTAATTGGCGCGTTTTTTAAAGTTTGTAGATGATGTCTTTATTGCGATAGCATTTATGTGAACACCTCAAGCGAATTTCTGCCGTCGGCGTCGCTGTCGCGGTGATGTTCCGCACAAAGTCCAAACACGATAACTTCGTCGCCGCGCGCCGCACGCTGAATGTGCGTGTGAGACCTTGCGAAGGTCAACCAGCGATCGCGACTCAATCTCGCCGCGCGAAGGAGGAAGGAAGAGCTGAAGCACGCCATTTTCTGTCGCGCGAGAGGCACGGGGGGCGGGGGAGGCGAGGGAAAGGGGGGGTGTTCTACTCCGGCGGCTACTGCTTACGGCGCAGCCACGCGGGTCCCGTACTTCAAAGCGATCTGCGACGTGGCCAAAGTGCATGCACCGAGTACCGGTAGTTTCGTATGAGCTGTGCTTTCTACGCTTAGATCGCGTTCAAGCGAGAGACAGCACGATGGTCAATTTGCTCGCTGCTGCTGCCACGTGTCCTCACTCCAGCGTTCTGACAGCAAGTTTCCGCGGTCATCGAGCGCGATGTGTTGACGTTTACCTGTGGGCGGGCGACACCGTGCTTGTTAATTTGGTTGCTGAGCGAATGTTTACAGCGTTTTACCGCCGGTAAGACTGCGATACTTACCTCCTTCAACTGTCTATTGATTAACTATCGCAATCGATGCTTGACCTTTCGGGCGAAACTGCGAGTTTTTAATTGTTTAAATACCTACACATCTGTTTTAAGTTCACTTGTACAGATCATGTTCAGTGAGTATTTCTCGCCTTTGTAGTTGACGCATGAAGCTGCTTTGATAATTTGATTAGGTTTTCAGACTGGGGACTGCATTTTTACTATAGCCGCAATGTGCTGGAGGTACGAGCCTAGAGGCAACAAGCACGCCCGCTTTCTGAGTTTGTGGAGCATTGAGTGGTAGGTTAATATTTAGACAGCACCCTGAAGAAACCTTGTGTGTACGAGGTGGAAATCGCCATGTACGGCCAGGCTAAGCGTCGGATTGAGCAGGTTATCGTTCAAGCCTGACAAGCTTGGTGGCGGAAGGCCTCTGAAAAAGCCTGCATGGCTGGGCAGTTGAAATCTGCATGTGAGGAAAGGCCAAAGAATGCAACGGTAGTACTCTATCTGCTCTGGATTTTCTCCAGAAGTAGGAAGGTAGAAGCTCGTGTTTTGTAGAAACATTGCAAGAAAGTGAACACAGGGATGCAGTTGCCAAGTGTGTGTACGGCGCAGCACAGTAAGCGATTTGCGCACTGGACTCGGAACGTTATGCATTCAGTGCGTTTGTCCAGCGGCAAGGCGCGAAGATACGTATATATACGTTGAATTGTGGCCGCTAAATAGTTGAAAGACTCAAAGAGCATTATTACTGCTTAATTAAGGTAATGAATATTTTTCTAGTAAGCTGTCAACATACGCCTAAGCTTGTTACCAACTGCAACAAATTGGGTCCAAAGGAGAAGCGACGATCCAACCCGTACAGCTGTTCCAATTTGGGTTGTATAAACAACCACAGTATTGTGTATGGCCGTAATAGCGTACCCTTGTTTTTCCATGGAAGAATACCATGACCTTCTATGCATTGCATGAACTCGGACGGCTCATCGTTGCAAGTAATGCAGAACGTTGCATAAACGTTGCCTGGTTGTGATTGAAGCACACGCATTTGCAGCGGGCAACCCGTCGTGGAGGTGTGGTGGCTATGGCGTTGCGCTGCTGAGCCCGAACGCGTGGGATCGAATTCCGGCCGCACCGACCGCATGTAGATGGGGGTGAAATCCCAAATGGCCGTATAGAGTGCTTTGGGTGCCTATCAAAAACCCCAGGAGGTCGAAATTATTCCGGAGTCCCTCACTACAGCCTGCCTCATAATGAAATTGTGGTTTTGGCACTTAGAAACACAGAATTTTCAGTTGCAGTGGGCACTTATACAAAGATACGTAATCCTTTTTAGAGTTTAACAATTCCTTTAAGGAGTTCGTTGTCGCAGAATAATTTTAGGCCGTCGATTGTTTAGCCTGCTTTTTGTTGCAACATCTATGGGATCTGGCTGATTTTCTTTGGCTCCGTTGAAGTAGCAACTTTGCTGTTATCCTTCGTCCTTACTGCATGGAAAAGAACGGCCTGCAGGTTGCTGCAGTCATATAGGTTTCACGTAGGCATTAAGATAATGTGACCACGGCAGAACAATATGCGCATAGTAGTGTAGGAACAATAAGATCCACTTTAGCAGAAGCAGCGCAAGAAAAAAAAATGAAGTGCACTGTCGTTATGACAGACTGCGTGGTAGAGCACTGTCACCACTGTCGTCGCAACAAAATGCCACAGCGAAAATAACCAGCGTGCACGGGAAACTTAGTTCCAGTGACAGCCTCTACAGCGGCGCCCTCGCTGGAAAAAACTCAATTTCCCGCCTTTAAGGCATTCATTTTTACGAAGCTTCGTTCCGTTCTTTAAGAGTACCCAGCTGTTTTCCTAAGTTATTTTCATCAGTTGACAAGAAAATCATGGAGGCACCGGAAATTGCGAAAATGAAGGACGCATGCATGCGCGAGTATGGCTCAAGTAATGATCATCGAAACAGAAATACATTTTTTTGACCAATCGGTATGGGGTGACAATGTATGAACAAATAGAAAGCTTCTCTGCACCCCTATTCTGTTTTAATGTGTAGAGCATTCTCGGGCAACCAACCACGTTTTCTTGTAACTCTAGCCGTATTTATGGGCCGATCACGAACATAATGAAGTCTAAGAGTGGTAAAAACAGCACGCTGAGACATGTACATTTGGTACCATGTGGTACCTCACTGTGGTAAAACGAGCTTTCTCGCATCCTTCCCTCGTGACAGAGGGTTTGGAGACGCTGTCCCGTACAAAAATTACTGTTGAATAACCATTGATATATTGTTGGGGAATTGTTGAAACAACGGACTTCAACCAATTTTCAAGAGCAATTGAGTTCACTCAACCCTTGCACAACAATATTACCGTTGAGTGTTCTCAATAAACAATTTATTGAGTAATTTGTGTTGATTTTTCTAGTTGTTTTTTGTTGTGTAGCAGTTGAGTCCAGTATACAATAATTAGGACTCGCATATGAAGACATTCCAAACATTTATTGCGATGCGTTCCAACCTCATTCCTGTCACTTTGCGGCAGGTAGGTCTTCTTTCGCCTCGCTTTCATTAAAAGAAAATAATGTGTGACCGATGGGGTGGAATCGAAGGTCGGCCGTCGAGCCCGGTACTCTAACCAATAGGCCGCGAGCGCGCGCATACGCCTCTCATTCGAAAGCCAGTAAGCTCTGAAATGCTTGGCGCGTGCGCCGCGTGCCACTTCCTGGTGCTGTCGCTACAGCTGGCGCTTTGAAGCGCCTATCTCCGAAACCGCCCCACTTTCGTGGACATTTTCGCTACGTAAAAACTGCAACGTTAGACTAGATTCATGACCGCCCAACTTCATAACGATTTATTTCTTCGCCGCTGTACAAATGCCATCGTCGTTTTAACATACACTAGATGACATAACCATTGGTACGATCCGAAATAAGGATGTTTCGGGGAGCAGAAGAATGCGAAATTCACTTGCAAACACGGTGACTACGCGCATGTGGAGTTCCCCAAAAGTAGACACGGCGGCAGCGCGGCCGGCGATAAGACAGGTGCCGACAGGCGACGACGCTACCTTCGAGCATCGGACGCGCTGTGGGAACCGCGTGATGCAAGCGCGCACACGCTACAAACATACACGGGTGAGGTCTTCGAATTTCCTACGACGTACCCTCTGTCCGCAAAGCAAATATAGTTTTTTTATCCAATGTACGTGGTACTAGAGATCAAAGAACGAATGCGCTTTGAGATCGCAGCGCGCTGCCGCTATAACCATTGACTTCAAAGAGCTTCAGATTCAGCAACGGCCGCAACAGTATCACAGCTAATCGCTGTATCTGCGGCTGCTCCCGTCTCTCGCCTTGCAAGAAGCACGCGATTTATTTGAGCCTGGCCGAACTGTCGTCGTCTCATCTCCCAAGCCTGCAGGTCTCGTATGTTCAGTTAAGAACACCAAAGGGAAATGAAAGAAATACAGGTAACGGACTCTTATCACACCTTACTTGTCACCTCGTCATCCGCAAAGGCAATACAAACTATTTTAGACGCTCCATTTTTGCAAAAATAGCAAAACTAGTAGTAATCTTTATTTCTAGGTGGCGCGACAAACGTAAAGGTGGCGTTCGGTTGTGTATGTGTGCTCGCAAGCGCGTGCAACCGAGCTTCGTTTTGCGCACACTTTTGCAACAGTACACGCGGTTACTGCTAGTTTCGTAGTGGCGTTTTTTGGTCGTAGTATTTATTGTTTACGCTAAAAATTAGGTTGTTCTTAAAAATTTATAAAGGTTAGTTGATCAAAAATTATTGCTAATTAATTAGCGGTTTTAAGTGCCGTTATGTTGTGCTTGAAAGGTTTTTATAACTGAATACCATAGTGAAGCTGTGAACGGCTTTCGGACTCAGTTATTCGGTTGCAGTTGTGCGGTGGTTCACGCCTCGTGCTTCTTGTTGAAAGTATTTTTTTCTTTTCGGACATCAGGACGCACATTTTAGTGAAATGCTTTAACGACGATAAGTGGGACGTTTATCCGTTGAAGTGGTTGGCTCACCCAGCTACTAGTCTTCTACTGATTTGCGAGCCTGGTTGTTTTGATGAGTTGCGCGGCAGAGGTCATGATGCCTGTTGGAGAGAAGGCACCCCGAAACAGTCGCAGCCACACTTCTGAAGATAGGTAAGTAATCTCGTTTTCTTGGGCACGTAGCCTCTTTTTCTATTTTGACATTGACGAGCGTGAGATGTTAAGGACACCGTTCACTTTCTTCTAGCAAACCGCATGCCCCGGAGCAAATGCGCGCGATATTAACTTTCACTGCCACCGTCACTTCGTTTGATACAATGGTTGGCGAAGAGGCAGCGGCGCCCCATGTGCGTAAAATTGCATTGCTTCATTCGTTCCTGTCTAATAACGTTTCCTTCATTTGTATGAGAGAACACAATTGGAACATAAGGATCGGCTTCTCTGCACAGTGATAATTTTGTACAGTGGCCACGTCATCTTTCATGGGGGCTCACGTGGGCCGTCTAAGCGCTTGTTATCGCGTTCCGATACGTGAGAGGCGCGCTGCCTTTCAAGGTATTTAAGGAGGCACTACGAGCTTAGGAGAACCGCGACAAATAATTGTGCAGCAGGTGTGCAGCAGTGCTACGTTTGCACCACACTCGTACCGGAAGGCGGTGTTGCACGTCACGCTTACGCATTTCGTAACTATGGCGGCCGCCATGGCAATTTGGGGCTCGAGGTCGTGGATACGATCCCTGCAGCGGCCGCATTCCAAAGGAGGGGAATGCAAAAACGCTCGTGCATTGTGCATTGTATGCACGTAAAAATTTCCAGGAAGTCAAAATTAATACGGAGTCCCCAACTACGACGTGCGTCATATAATCAGATCGTTGGTTTGGCACGTGGAACATCAGAATTATTTTTTTTTTCGTAGAGGCTTATCGTATATCATACGGTTATTGTGATCACCTTTTCTACCGTAGCGGTTAAGCGCGCCTCGATTTAGGTTGCGGCTAATGATGCGGCGCACCGCGAAATATATTTCGCCTCTTTGGGATTTGCGGAGAACGGCAACCGATTAGTCACAGCTTCCGCGCGGTGACTGTACACGGATACACAGCGCAAATGAACAGTGGTGTGGTGACGACGTCGGCAAAGAACACAGCCACCGACGGGCTCGCCTTATCGCCTATCACCGCCAAAAGTACCGCAGTGTATAAGCATCTTTATCTATCGCAGCGGGTTGCCGTTGAAGGCGTACTGTACACGTTTAATAGGTGATAACCGAAACACGCCACCGTTCTCTGCTGCCTCTGAGTTGGACCGATCCGAATGTGCGTTGCTTGCAGAAGCGAAAGGAGCGCCAATCGGCGCGTCGTCGCCCCGAGCTAAGCGTCACACTCGAGCACTGTTTGCGCGGCGAAGAATGACGCGTGCATGAAGCTAGCTCACTGCGCAGACGCTACCGCGCAAAACACGCAAGGGGGTGTACGCGACGTTCTGCACACAAATCGCGCGGGATGATCGGAGCCACGCCGGAGCGGCTGGCTTTAAAGAAGCGGTACATGTTCTCACTCGTACAGCCACGCTCACGCTCGCATCGCTCTCGGCGTATCTTTAGGTCATTCCTTCTGCTGGACTTCTACCCAAAGATTCCATATCTGCTTGGTATCGGCTATGCACTGTCACGTGGTCTTTGGTTCTGCGAGAGAGCCGGGAATATTTTTCCCCGCTGTGAAACATCGCTGTGCGTGTTTTAGCTAACATTTACCGTAGAAACTCATTTCTTCCTTTTCTCGACGGCACTTGTACAGCGTCGCAAATTTTTACTTGCCAGTATAGTGTGTACTTCTATTTCGTGCGTAGTTATGAGCATTGTGTGGCAGATTCTTAATCGGCGTAATCTCATTTTCTGTCCACATTCCCTTCTCACAGGTCAGGCATGCAGCTAATTCCCAGGTGCAGACACACCGTGCCTCAAATGAATAGAAGTACACGAAGTTGTCCGCGAAAACGCGCAGTTAAATGTTTAGAGGCGTGTACGTCACAGATACACGGCATGTCATAACTACATAGCGTCATATAGCTAAGTTAAACTTCCATGAAGCATGACGCGAAGATTTAGTGCAACCCTAATAAATATTTGCGAGGAAAATTCCTATAGTAGCAAGTACTTCTCTGCAACCCGGTCATACGGGCCAAGTACTTTATTTATATATATATATATATATATATATGTATATATGTATATATGTATATATATATATGTACAGTATTAATAAATTTCAAGTGGCACTTATTCCTATGTGGATGAATGACTGTGAAAGCATTGCGACTACCACGCTGTGCTCAACGACATTACTTTATGCCACATTATTACATTAAGAAATTATGCCACAACGCAGTCTGAATCATTTGTGCCTTAATTCAATGCGCCTCAATTTACACCAAATGTCTTGAGTTGGAGTGCCTTAACTAATGCCATCTTAATTAACTGTGCCTTATTTAACTTCGCCTTAATTAACAGGAAAGGTCGTGGGTTTCAGGGCCTATATTAACTATATCTTAATTATTTATGCCTTAATTAAATGCACGTTAATCACACTCTTAAAAAATTTGCAGCCTTTGGACGTATCTTGTCCTACAACGATAATCGTCATCTGTCTTGCCCGCATTTCTTTAACGCTGCGAGCCCGGTACTTCCAAGTCACAGACGGCTTACGCGTTTCGAGCGTGACAGCATTGCCCACAGAAAAGAAGCGAGCGCTGCGTTTTCAAGAAAGGAAACGCAAGCAAGGCAGATGACGATTATTGTTGTGGGACAAATATACCCCCCAATGGGTGCAACTGTTTTAAGAGTGTAGCACCAAAGGTCGGGGAGTTCGACTCCAACCATAGGTCATGGGCTGAGTGCCTTCACTAACGCTATATTAGTTAACTGTGCCTTAATGAACTTCGTCTTTATTAACACCAAAGGTCGTGGGCTTGACTCCTACCCTAGGTTGTGGGTTCGAGTGTATTAACTAACGTTGTATTAATTAACACCAGAGGTTGTGGGTCCAAGGGCCTTAATTTACCCGATCTTAATTAAACGTCTACTAACGTCGCCTTATTTAGGAACAAAAGTCGTTGGTTCAATTCCCAATAAAGGTCGAGGGTTCGTAGCGTTTTCGGACCACCGTTTGGTCAAGCCGCCAACGCCGGATTTTCCGCCTCATCAGCCATTTAATACTTCCGTATTACTAATAAATGTTTTGTGGTTTCAAGTGCAAGAACCACGATATCATTATGAGGCACGCCATAGTAGGGCACTCCGGATTAATTTGGACCACTTCGGTTTCTTAAACCTGCACTCAGTGCACTGTACACGCGCATTTTTGCATTTCGCCCCATCGAAATGCGACCATCGCGGCCGGGATTTGATACCGTGGCCTCGTGCTTAGCAGCGCAACTCCAAAGCCACGAAGAAACCATGGCGGGTTGTCGTATTACAGAAGGCTATGTTAGGTCCCGCCACTCAGCACATGGTAATGTAGTTGCAGCGTTACGAGATTAGATTCATTTAAACTAGAACCCTCATACTCTGCCTAAATTATTCCTTCTGTATTCCCTTTATTCAATCTTTTTCTAGTGCGTCCTACAAGACTCACGCGAAATTAATACTTAATCATTTTTCGCAAATAGGAGAAATCCCACAGGAGAGAAAGACGCTAGCTGTCACTTGTCACCAGGAGGGCCAGAACGCCTGCCGGTGCTAAAAAAGAAAGGGTACATCGAAAAAGAATAGTGAATGATGAACAGGAGAGATATTGAGAAAGATAAAAAAAAAGGATGACAATACTATGAACGACTTTATATTTCCCACTTGGTCACGCGTCCGAACGTGTTCAAGCACACACAGCCCTTCGAGCATTTTCGAAGGCGACCAATCCAGGCTTCCGATTATAGCCTACCATTTTGCTGCAATTTTGTACAAGTTTGTGGATCATTTGCCACACGTTAAGTGCCGCCCGATCAGCATGTGACGCACGTGCATGTTTTATTCTTGTGTTGTTCTTCACTTGCCTCCTCCCACATGTAAAATTCACGCATATTACGCATTACTGCATCTCGCGAATTGCATGAAAAATTCCAGGAACTACGCGATTGGAAGTGCAGTCGCTTCGATGAGAACACGAGTGTTTTGGCATTCCACCCCCATCGGAATGCAGTCTCGACGGCTAGGAATCGCACCGGCAACTCCAATCTCATCAGCGCAACCCCATAGGTCACTGAGCCATCGCGGCAGGTTTGCATTTCTAGAATCCTTTCGGTAGATATAAGGCCGGTGGTTCAAAGGCGCTAATGCGTAGACGATCAGTTGTCGACTGAGACACGCACCAGGCAGTCGATATACTTTCGGAGCAACAGCAAACAGAGCCTGCATCACAGAAAGCCATTATTATGAGGCCGGTGCAGGTTTTAGAAAACGCAACTCGGAGCCTCAGCTCACGCAGGAAAGTTGCCTCACGACGAAGGAGTCGAGTGGAGGTCAATGCTGTAGCGACGTAGTGCAGATTGCAGCCTGGAGCACGTGAAACTCGGGTGGTTTAATTTCTTTGGTGGTAATGACTAAGCGAGTCGACCAAGTTGTTCAGGATGCAGCGTCAATCCTTGAAGGAACGTTTGCACTCTGCTTGTGCGATACTCTAACAAATTCGTCAACGAAGACATAATAATACAGGTTAATCAAATACAGCAAAAGAAGCGCGAATGTCTGCATGTCTACCTTACACGGGAAATAAGTGGCAGGGAGAGTGATGAGGAAAATGAAGAGTAAGCGAACATCCCGGGTGCCCGCGAAAGGATGCACAGAATTATAGGCAGTTATTCTTCGAACACTTTAACAAAAGGACAATAAAGCTCCATCTGCTGCTTGTTTAGCGGGTAAGCTTGTAAGGAAGCAATGGTCCCCTCAACTCACATGCCAGAGGAAATATAAATGAGAAAACAGAAATGTGCTGTCGAATGATGGGACAGGAGAGCGTATAACAACCGAAAAGGAAAAAAAGAACGCAACAGTTATATAATTACTTTCTATCAAACCGAAAAAAACATAATTCCTTATTAATAAAATAATTGTTGTCGGTGCACCTAAAGTATTCATATGCGGTCGACTAAAAGGGATGAATCTCAGTGTTATGGATGCTAACCAACGCCGCTTTAACAACATCCATACTTAATACTTTTCCGAGTAGTATGAACACCGGGTACTGAGCTTCGAAATCTTCTACAGAAAAATAATGATCGATAACGCTGTCGTCTTCAATTTAATGAACTCGTCCAGCTACAGAATTTTGCACAGCCCCAGGTGCAGCTAGAGCTTTGAACGGCAGTTGCAAGTCCATGCCTTTCATTTTACAATAACCATAACAAGGCGAAAATAAACAGGGGTGAGCTATTGCAGGCCGACCTCCACTATTTATTTCCCAGTTACTGAAAGCTACTATCATGTTCGTATCTTCGCTTTGATAGTTTAAAAAAGGAAAGTTCCGCATTCCTCGTCGTCGAACACAGAAATATTATGAAGAGGACATGACAATACCAACGGTACAAACATGTGACTATAGCCAACGCCTTAGCGTTGTGTCTTCTGGCTGGCTCATTTCTTGAGGTTCCGGGCGGGCTGCTAGATTAAATTAGCGGGCTGCTAGATTAAACATTTTTAGCTCTTTGTCATACGTCATACAACGTCGGTCTCTTTTCCCCCTTAAGCCACCATACATAGCGGTTTAGCTCTAAGCGGTGCGGTTGCATGTATTTCTGGAGACTGATTATTGAACTTTTGAACAAAGCTGCCTTGAAAGTCTCGTTTGCTTTGTTTGTACAAAACATTTTTTTATATCACCAGAGCGAACGCGAAATGCTAACCTGTATGTCGCGGGAAGTTTATTTTTTCCCCTTCAATCGCTCCAGAAAACTCGCTCGCATGAGAAAACTACGATAGCTACCCCTACCCCGCACGCATTCCTCCAAAAAGTCGTTGCGGAACTGGGGTGGAGTTCACTAAGCTGCACTATTCATATTCAATTCTCAGGGCAAATTACTACACACACCTTCCTTTTCCGGGCGTCTACTACAGCGTCGACAAGAGCAATCGCACTATCCCATTCACCGTGCCGCCGTCATGACAAAGGCAGTGCATGGAAGTGTAACGCATCATTCTCACACTACCACGGGAGACAGGACTGATGGGCACATGGTTATATATTTGGCGTATAGAAAGACACGCTTAGGCTTTGGAATTGCCGGCAAAGGAAAACTGCATAACAAATAGTTCCTATGGCCTCAAGGAAAGTCAAAGAGCACACAACAAAGATTGTCGTTCGGTGCATATCCTGCGGCGAGCGCTAATGCTCACGGTACCGGCGATGGTAGACAATGTGCGCATTGGGATATTATGTGATTATGCTGCACACGGTTGCAGGTGCGGTTCTAATGTCATGCATAGGCTCAATATCAGCATCCTCGGCAACCGGAACCGTTTATAAGGTAATGGTTGACGATGCTGTTGAGCGTTCACCGACGACGAAACGCGCACTCCCTTCGCATAGGATCCCTGTAGAAGACATGGAAAGCTATATAAGAGGCCATGAAAGACAAATCAAAGAAGAATCAGTGGCTACCGCCACTGCCAGATTTATGACAGAAAATTCGCAGCGTAACATTCGCACATGCAAGTTTCGCTGCATCTCACACTTTGACTTCGTATAAGCATTCATCGCTTCTCCTCGGCATCCCCTCAGCTGATGAAACACTGTGATGATTTGCACAAAGTCAAGAGTTCGTTCTTAAATTTCAGGTGGCCACATTATGACAGAACCAAAATGCATAGTGGAGCGGCTACTGCATCTTTTTCACCAGTAATAAATCATAGCTTGGTGACGTCGGGGCTTGGAGCCCCTAACTACAGTATCTGTCATAGCCCAAGCGGCACCTCATGGAAGACATGCATGGTTAATCAGTGAGCATCAGCATAATGAAGAGCGCCAACGCTTCCGTAAATTTACCAGCTTCGTTAGAGCACACGTTCAAGGGCACGTCAGAATACTGCGCCGCGTCTCACGCAAAACACAAAACTGTTTAACATTAAAGCTTGTTCCGGATCAAATCGGATAAGCTCCTCGATCATGTTATATTAACGCACTTTGTTCGAAGCCGTGATTGAGTATGTAATATGAGGCCAAGATTCTCGTTGTGGTATCCAATCGGCGGCAGATGCCGTTCTGTAAACATGATGTGAATGCGGCATCGCAGTACGAAGCGTACTGCGGTTCAAAAGTTACACTGCGTTAAAATTCAGGATGAATTTTGCATGTTGTAAAACATTATCAGCCATTTTTTGTCCCCTGCAGGATGAAGGCATTTTCCATGGATCTTCAATTACTCTGGACCTGCGCCAGCTGATTCCAAGTTGTGTCGGCAAGCTTCTTAACTTCATCACCCCACCCAATTTTCTGCCATCCTCGAGAGCGCTTCCTTTCCCTTAGCAGCTACTCTGTAACTCCAACGGACCACCGATTATCTACAAATTACGTGACCTGCGTTGCTCCACTTTTTCCTCCTAATTTCAAGTAGAATAGTGGCAATCCCCGTGTGCTCTCTGATTCATACCGCTCTCTTCCTGCCTCAGCTTTGCGCCTAACATATCTCATTCCATCGTTCGTTGGATGCTCCTCAACATATTCTCAAGCGTCTTTGTTAACTTTCGAGTTTTTGTCCTATATGTTAGTACCGGTAGAATACAATCATTGTGCACAATTATTTTGAACGACAGCGGTGAGCTACGGGTAATAATTTCGTAGTGCCTGCTGTATTGTTCTGTAATTTCCTTCTCGTGATAAGGGTCCCCTGTGAGTAATTGACCGTTATAATAGGTACTCTGATTCCAGAGGCTGAGTGCCGATCATGAATATTTGTCGGCTTGGACGGCTATTCAACATTAGTTTTGTCGGAGCAAAATAGCAAGATGGACGAATTGGTTAGGATTCATAGTATGTTTTGTAACAGCGCAAAGGGAATACAGAAAAAGAAAGAAAAACAAGACAACATGGCGGTGTGTTGTATTTTTCTTCCTTTGTCCATGTTTCTTTTGTGCTGCTAAAAATGGTTCAATGAATTCCGTTTGTCAGCAGCCTACTACTCTTCCCCCCTACTCATACACTTTCTCGGTTAAAGTCCTCAATCATTCATTGCAGTGTGTCTCCAGCGTTGCTGAACACGACAATGTCATCTACAGGCTGAATGCTCTGGACATATCTGTTGAACATCACTCTTATCTTTCCCAGCCTGATAGCTTCAGTATTTCTTTTAAGCTTGTAGTAAGTAGCATTGGAGAGCTTGTGCCTCCTTTCCTGACGCTTTTCTTGAAAAGTATTTTTCCACTTTTATTGCGGAGAAATAAAACCTATGAAGCAGGAGCTATGATATCACGAAAGGCAGCACCATGGGCGCTATAACGTAAAACTATTCCAAACTTTTCTATTCCAATTCTGCTATCAGCCCTCCACGATTGGTCAAAAACGTTTTTCGACGAACCCCACTACACCTGTCTGTCACGCGTCGTCACGAAAACCGCGATACCTCCCCATCTGATATGATGTGTACACACTGATTATGCATGATTTGGCGCAAAAAACAAAAACAGTTATTTCTGATTCGACCTCTTTTCGCCATTAGCCCTCGGCTATTGGTAAAAAGTTTTCGGGCTGCACCCACTTCACCTGCCTGTCCCGCGACGTCACAAAACCGCAAGAACTCACCGCGTCAAAGTGACGTGTACGCGATAAAGATGCATTAATATGCCGAACTAAACTGAATTTTCTTCGGAATAGCCGCAGGCTGCCCCGTTCCGAAAGTAATAAAAGATGGCTGCCGCCGATCGCTCAGACGCTGGCTACTGCACCTGCCGGAGAGCATGGGTGTATTTGCGTATAATAAAACTTCTTGCGTGGCCGTGTAACGTTTTCGAGAACTTTCGGCACGTTTACCCCCTCATTCCGCCAACTCTTCTTTGCTGAAGGTCCGTTTTAGCGTCATTCTTGAGCTTCCGTTGAATGCCGCCGCGATTTTCGACCAGCCACCGCAAACTAAGTAAGGGAACGCCGACCAATCGTAGACGCCACCACCACCCTCTTCATCCGGTTATCGACTTTCAGTACAGTGGTTCGGCCCCATTGAATCCCTCTCCACTTGAGCGTTCTCCTCGTCTCTTGTCAACCAATTAGATACGACAATCCTCTCAGTGTAGGCAATGTTATTCGTTTTTCAAGCAAACAAAAGTGACCTCCTTTGAACGAGGAGAGCGTTTGATTGGTCTGTTCAGACAATCCTGCGGGTGACCGCCCGATGCCTGCGTCGGTGATTACGCAAATTTGACGTCAGGAGATTGGAATAGAAACATATTGGAATAGTTTTACGTTATAGGGCCCCATGTTCCTATCATAGTTATCAGAGGAAATGTACATTGACAGCATGTCTACTAGTGTGTAAGTGATACTTCCTTAAAATCGTTCACTGTTTGTATTGCGTCTAGCACGAGCACGTAAAGTATGCGATGGCATTGGAGAGAAAGCGGTGAGCTAAGTCATTGAAAGATACTCTAGGATCGCCATGTTGAACGTCGACGCCGTGTTGAAAAAAGCCAGCTACTGCAGTTGCTCAGGTGGCCAGGAAGGCTTGAATGATAGCTTACCGTTCGCCATATTTGGTAACCACAGGGATAGACACACACATTGCAGAAATAGACAGATAGAAAAGGCCGAGTGAGCTGAAAAAAATTCACCGATGATTACGATACTCCGCAATACGAAATTTGAGTGCAGCTATACGGGTTTTCATTTCGCGATATATTCGCTGACGTGGACAATCTCTCTCGTGCGGCAGGTTGCACACGGATAGCGAAGCACTGCACAACAAGTAACACTTAAACACAACGGCAGCGGCGAGCAAAGTCGGCGAACGTTGAAAATCTTATCTGCGGCTCAAGCGCGTCATCTTTTATACATGATTCGTCGGAGGTTCCAGTGTAATCCCTGGTGCGCGTGTGGCTCCAAGAAAGTACTACACAATTCGCGTCATACATACAATCAGACTACAACTGCTATGGCGCCATCTCGCAGTCTCGAGCGGCACTCTGCTTTCTTCCTCCCCCTTTTAGCCATACTCTCCTCCTCCGCTTTCCGCCTCATGCTTTCACTATAGCTTCCTCCTCCACTTTCCTCCTCGCGCTCGCCTTTCATTTCCCGCTGCGCTCCGCATTCGCTTTCATTTTTTTGCTGCGCTTGTTTGCTCGGTTACGGCGAGGAAGGACGCCGAGGCCCGCCGACGCTCAACGCAGGAACGGGCTCCTATGAGCTGCGCTCTAATAACTTAATGGCAACGCTCGTATGGCATATCAAAAGACCGAAGACAATGGCTTTCGATGGACGGCTTTTTCAAGCTCTGGCAGAGTTAATATGTGACGACGTAACGACGCACAACATAATATATACCAGCCCAAATGAATCGACGCGGTTATATTTGCGTGATATGCCATGGTGGCCTGCTGCCAGGGCAGCATGGAGTTGCGCGTTGACGGTTTATACTGGATGCTCGGGAATAACAACTAGCACATCAGATTCATCAGGGGGACGTTTCTACGGTACAAGATCACGTGCTGAAAAAAAAGCTTGCGAATAGAGGCATAAGAAGGTCGAGTACTACGGCCCTTGCTGAACTTGTTCACGATGACGTCAGTATGTTATTTTGCGTTTATTTCTGAGACAACGAGTTCAAGTTATCTTTATTCGAATCACTATGGCGGGCATGCTCATGCAAAAAGTGAAAGCATTTCATTTGAGTGTCCTTGAGTACTCTGTGTAGATTAAGTACGACAATGGTAGCAAGAATACAACATTATTAAATGAACAGAACTCGAAAACAAGTTCACTTATTGGTAAAGTGAAGTAAAAAGGCAGCACCTCCACAGTATAGCTATGGAGGACGCAAATAATGAAGAGACTGAAAAATAAAGCAGTATTTTAGGTCTGTATTAAATTGGATAGACCATTCGCATCTTGACAACAGGATTATATTGCTCTTGAAGGCACAATATATAGTGGACATGTCGGCCATCTCACTCTCACCGTGGTGAAATCTTGCAATGGACGCGATGACGCCACGACGACGCGCGACTGTACTCCAATAAATAAAGACAATTTTTTAAATCTAAGCTTTCTTTGCCTCTTCCTTCGACGTTTCCACTGTCGCTGCTGCTGCTGTGTGTGGAACAGAAAATACTTTTTCCTAAGTCAGACTAAGACGTATAGATATTCCTCCGCCAGGAGGAGCAGTGCGAGCTGGTCGGCGAAGACCGCTGACACCAACCACACCCGCCAGAGGGGAGGAGTGGGGTTAGACTAGTGAGGGCATTGTAGGGCTCCGAGGCAATACAAAACGAAGTGCTTTACATTTGCATATGTAGAGGGGCAGCAGGGACGTGAGGGTTCGGAGCGGTAACGATAAATATTTAGGCGTGCTGGAGTGATAAAAGTGCTGAGCTGGATAGCTCTGAGACTGTGTACTTGGTGTGTCAGATTTCTCTGGAGCTGGTTGCATACCGCAGCCGGAAAGGAATTCGGAAATTATGATATGGCCAGATGGCAGTGTGACTTGCACTTCCCCCGGTGACCCTTGAGTGCACCACTAGGTTATATCATCAGCATAGAGAATGAAATAAATTATGGGGTTTCACGTGCCAAAACCTCCTTCTGATTATTAGGCACGCGGTAGTGGGGGACTCCGGAAATTTCAACCACCTTGGGTTCTTTAACGTGCACCTAAATCTACGTACACGGGTGTTTTCGCATTTCGCCCCCATCGAGTTGCGGCCGCCGTGGCCGGGGTTCGATTTCACGACCTCGTGCTCAGCAGCCCAACACCATAGCCACTGACCAACCACGGCGGGTAGAGAATGAACTGTAGGTGGGGAATCTGAGAATGATGAAAGTTGTCCATTCATCGGGAAGAGTGCCAGTGGTCATGTGTCGATTAATTTTGCGTAAAAGAAATTATTTATCTAAATCAGGCATGTTCTTCAACAGGGAGCAGGTCAACCCGGACTGGTTCCAGCCTTGTTTTGAGCAAAGCCTCGTTCCAGCTCGGGTAGAGTGAGTGAAGCGTCAGTCCAAGCCGCTATTGCGAGGCCCTGTGTGTTCAGGGTACTGGGACCGGAGGACGAACTAGGTAGATTTAGTGTGGAGGGAAGAGTTGATAGAATCGCATATGCGGTTCCAGTTGGTTGTGTCAAGGGTGGAGCAGTGTATTAGTAGGTCAGGGTTGAGTGCGTCTAAGCTTGGTGTTGTGAGGTTGGATACGGATGTGACTAAGCAGACGTTTACGGCGTCTCCAGAGACGCATGAGGTATGGATCAGGGTGGTCTGAGGGAGCGTTAGCTTCTGTAGCGTTGGTCACCTGGGACCACGTTCGCCGCAGTGAGTCCACCTACACATCATAGTTGAGAGCTGACTCCTAGACTCGCAAGCTGCGAAAGAGGTCCATTTGGTCTGGGTCATAAGTATTTTGGGCTTGTGAGTGAGGGTTAATTTAATTTCAGTTTTGTGATGGTCGGATAGGAGGGTGTCCGCAAGGACTTGCCAAGTTTATGGAGGATTCCCGCTATGGTGAAAGGTGAGGTCAGACGTTGTATGGCGTTGTGTCGCGTGTCCATCTCGTGTGGGTGTGCCTGGTGGATTGATGAGGGCATATGAGTGCTGTATAGTGTGTGCGTGAGGACGGCGGCCAGGTTGCAGAGTGTTTGAGTAACCCCAGATGGTATTTGGGGCATTGAAGTCTCCACCAAGAATAATGACACGATGTTTTGGAAAGGCTCGAAGAAAGTGAAAGAGACGATAGGAATGGTGGTAGAATTTGTGGAATTGTACACATTTGCAAGCGTGAGAGGTGGATAGAGGGGTCTGGGTAATACGAAAGAGCTGTCCACAGCTGCGCACACCCAATACAGCTATGCATTAAAGACTGCTCAATGCACTTTGAGATGACAAACTACAGAGTGTCACAAAGATATAAGCACGCGCCATCCTTGGCTACTATATGTGGCCTCTGGGCAATCGGCGCCAACAGCGCTTTCCAACGCTTACCCGCTACATCTACAGCGGCGCACATAGACATAATTATGTTCATAAGACTTCTACCCCCTATAACTGCAATTCCTACTTGCGTCGGCAGTTGCGACGGTGAATCGACCTATGCTTACTTTTGGCGGAAGTACTGAAGTTCGAACCTGTGCTACCCTTATAAAAATGCCGTTTGCTTACTCTAGCGCTGGTGTCTGCAGAGGTGGGCATTGCAAGCTAGCTGGCCTTAGCAACAGTTTGAGTTTGCGAATAAATTTTTTCGTAATATCTTTCATAAGCCGAAATTTGTTCATAAGTTTTTTTACTGAATTCTACCCCTGCTTCGCCGATCCCTATTAATGCTGGGTAGATATGTTCGGATTATGTTCGTGTTCTTAGATTTGAACGTATTTAACAGCTGCTATGATTCATTGTCGATTATGCAAGACTCTCTGTGTTTAGGTCTGCCATCGTCTTCCTGATACGCTTGTTTGCTCACTTGCTGTAAAGGAAAGGTTTCGGCGATAAAACCGTACCAATACCACGGCCAAATGCGAAACAGTTCGGCTCCACAAAGTATTACACGGGCTAACTCACTAAAAAATGCACAGCACGACTCCTAGCTATTATTGGACCGTATACAAAGAAATTCTTCACCAAACTGACGTTCGTGATTGGTCGCCGCGGTCATCTTGTTACAATGCCGATCACTCTCAGGAGCAGTGGGTACCACAACACTGGTAAAAAAGGAGAAGCACCAACGTTGGATAAGTTTGCCAGTGGGGCAGGGGAGGGAGTGAATTCACAAGGCTTGTCAGTGCTGCTTCCAAATGGTCGGCTTCAATCGCGAATAATAATAATAATAATAATAATAATAATAATAATAATAATAATAATAATAATAATAATAATAATAATAATAAGGAGATGCTGATGATGAACATTCTTCTTTTCGTGTTATCTCCCCATCTCCTATTTATTACCTTTAATAACGGGCCTATATCGGTATCATGAATAAATAAATACAAATAAATGCATCCAGCAACACGATCGGCCCGCACGTTCTCTTATACGAACACTTCTAAGGGACTAACTCTTTTCTGAATACGGTCCTTGATACCCTTGCGCAAATCTCTCGAATTGCCAAATTGCAATGAGTGAGTCAAAAACCATCCAGTTTAGATTTTCTAATGGTTCCGATATTCTCTCAGTCCGGAAATAAGCCCGACACGGCATCACTTGGACTCCGCACCTGGAGCAAGATAAATGTTTACCTTAAACAGAATTTACTGCCGCCTGGATATTAGGACGCCTTATAGGTTCCATTTTTTAAAATTTTAGACTGCCTAGTGAAAGTGGCAGGCTGGGTAAATGAAACCACCAGTACAATATTAATTTCACGCTTCTGAAATGCAACCAGCGGCTATATTAGGAAAACATTCATACACTAGAATTGTGCCTAAAAGCGGAGGCGCACCCAATCATTACTTTGGAGATATCACGAGCAAAGGCAGCCAACCAGCGGCAAAAAGAATTTACGAATGAAAACCGAAGTGAATTTGGCGCCTGTATATTTTCCAATTAGACACTTTAAAATTGCCCACCTATGGCATCCATACACAACACAATAATGTAGATCTGAGTATCTCATTCATTATTCAGTACAAATGCGCACATTCTGTACTACGATCATGCACACGTACGACAGCTTTCTACAATTTCTCATATACAGAAAATTGCTACAGAGGCCATGCTTGTTTGATGTGCACAACACAGCTATACCGAAGTCAGTTTTGTCATAATGGTTATTTGTGAATAATAAAAGGATTATCAAGAGCAGCAGATCTACATTTTTCGCATACCAGTAACAAAACCTTCCTTTTTTTATTCCATACAAAAGGTACACTTGCCAGTCGAAACAACATGCTATAGCTAATCAATTCCCTGCATAGCTAATGTGCTAATGTACCGATAAATATTCAGCAGATTATATTGAAAATGCCTGTAGTCTTCTTTTCATATGTAGTTTTGTTTGGCAGTACAACATGTAAGACCACTAGAGCTTCATTCAGATCTATAACATTGCGAACAAGGTATCATTAGGAAATTCCTCGCGAGCATTTTGCAGATGTTTCTTAAGATATGCAATGCACTTCGTTTGTTTTATCGTCATCTAGGCATAAATGCCAGAGTTCCAAGACAATAACAACAAATAGCGCAAAGATTTTTTGTTTCTTTTTTGTCGAGAAACAGTAAATGAAGGGGAAGCATGTGTCAATCGGCTGTTGATTGTCAGTAGAGGTTCGGCAAGGGCAGAGTAACGCACAACAGTATTATTGAATGCGTAGCTTCGAGACGTGGAGAAATATTTTCTAAAAGGAACACAAGTCGGCCGCACTCAATGCATCAGGACTATTTGGTCAGAACAATTCCATTTTGAATAGTTTTCAAGGCCTTCCTCTAATACGCTGAATCGACATTATGCAGTTTCTTTAACAGAGCCTAAAGGCTCAGTTTCGTGCGGCTTGTTTGAAGCATAGGACAGATGTCAGAGCTATGTTACGAGTTCCATCACTGGCTGGAGGTCATGCGCCATGAGAATTTCGGTGTCGACTCAATAGGGAGGTGAAAGCACTTCAACTTTTCTAGAACACTCGTTTCTGGCACAGCATGCTTTCATTGCCCACTAAGATTATTCCTGACTTTGCCGAAAGGAGACTCCCCCCCCTCCCCCCGTTTAACAAAGTTTATCAAATCGAAACTCCCTCTCCACACCCTTTTGTGATATTAATGAAACCACTGAAGTCCAATGTGCTGAGCAACATTAGTCCCTGCACAACTTTACTGAAGTAAGCTCAAGAAGATTCTAGCATCCCACGATCCATGTATGGTAGCTGTGTAATAATCTTTGAAGAGAGGGTGCAAGTGTGGGAGCAGTGACTGTCTGCAGAACGAATACGTTGCACAATGTTTATGCAAATATTGAAATATGCTGAAATATTTTCTAAAGATAGGCTAATCAGGAGACAACCCTAAGATTTTTCGGAATTACAAAAAGCATAAAATATCAGTTAGAAAATTTTTCTTCGTTTTTCAAGCTTTTGGAGCTTTCTTTTTGAAGCGGGTTTTCACTCACGCTGTTTTGTGAGACCCATAGTGATGTCATTTATGTGCAGCATAAGCCACGCATAGCAAATTACTGCAGCATGTCTATGCGACACTTATTAGAGCTAAATATTTCTTTTATCTTAGCTTATCTCTCAGTACAGTGGACACACCGCACAACAGCGCGACCACACCAACGGGCTCCGGAAAACATATATCCATGTCCTTTCTTTCCTCTTGCGACAATGGATCGTCACCTGGCACTGCAAGAGTTGGTAGAACTCTGGGCTCGCACAATACATCAACCCCCCTAGTGCTTCCCTCGTGGTAATCTTTCGGCAAGTATCTAACTTAGCTGATTTGCGATACCTTTGTGTATCATCTCTCAGTCTGTTGATGACGCCTGCGGTCTCTGGTGAGTAAATTTTTCGGATTTGGCTTCGCTGCTGCAGTGTAGAACCTGTAAAGACAAATACACCATCAGAACATCTCGTCAGGCTAGTTGGGAAATTTTCGCCGACGTTGTACGTTGTGTCAAGGAACACTACACACAGGCACACGGTACAAGCGCAGTGCCCTGTCTATGCTTGAGTGTCATGTTCCACTGTAAAGAAAATTCCATTGGCAACACATGTATGCCATATGACATCGCTTCACGACATGAAAACACAAAATGAAAAGCCCGTTCATTATCAAATTTCTAGTGCGCGTGACAAAAAAACGGAACTGTTCTCGTAAAATAGTACTTTTAATCCATGCATGTTACTTGTAATTATATTTGGTTGCAGGATTTCAAGTAGATGTACGCCAACAAAATTTAATAAGCAATGTTCCGAGTTTGTGTGCTGCTTTACATTTATGTAACATCAGCATTGCTGGTTTCTCACTAGCTGGCTGAGAATACTAGTCATCAGCTTCTAGAGCTAGTTTACTTGATCGGTGAAAGTTTTGATACATCTTGTTAAGGAATAGGTAATTGAGCGTTTCGTTTACTTTGGCTTTATTTTTCTTCAAAATACCCATAAGAGCAAAACTAATTTCCAATAGTTTCCAAAGCTGCTGCTAATTTCCAAAGCTGCTGGGCAACTGATCATTGGAATTGTTGCTCCGGAAGAATTTCTGCTATAAAGCGGCAAACCAAGCTCAGAGAGAAGACTGCAGCGCGTGGCAAGAACTGCCCTCGCCGTGTCGTATGCTGTAGCGCCAAGCGAAGCGCGACCATAGAGTCAAATAGTAAACGTAAAGTGTGGACAGTCCCGTAGGCGCCTGCGGCCGACTTTGGCTCTCAGCGCACCTAGCGGAATCGGCGAAACGCATCAGCCTCCAAGATGGTCACCACACGCCGCCGTATCGGAGGCGATTATTTCAGTTTCGTTTCTTTTCTTTCGTGACCCCTACCATTGCTTTAATCGAGTGGTTTCATGCAGGCGCTTGTGCCGCTTTTATATGTTGCGACGACGAGCGCGCAAAGGTGTTTCAGTTTATGTTGGTTTTATTTAAATTTATATTTGCTGTTTCAAGCTGTAACTTAGCGCAACAATCATGCCAACTGTTGTGGAAGTAGAACTTTATCGCATGTGATATTGTCCGTCTACTAACGCACGTCAAAAGGAGTATCGTAAATAAATGTGCCATGTCCCTTAAATATAAATCAACTTGCTGCACAGCCAAGAACACGAAAATAGCAGACAACAATTTATTGCAGCAAAACTAAGAGGCACATACTTGAAAACTGGAAGAAACCACGAAATGCAAGTAATACGGGTGTCACAGGGCGAACCTTTAATCGCCATCAAGCCCGATCTGATTTGAATTTCTCGGTCGCGATTGGTTCTTTTGCGCAAGATGGCGAGGGAGCCAATCGCAGTCGAGAATTTAGATCCGGATCGGGCTTGATCGCGATCGAAAGTGTTCGTGTGGCACCGGTATAATGAAGAATAGTCGGAAATTAATGGCGTGATGACAATAACTTTACACAAGCAAAACACATACAATACGTGTTGCAACTATCCAGATAATTAAAAAATACTACACAGACACGCCAGCAATTAATTTGCTCAAAATGGGATTGTTTTACAAGCAAAAAATAAACACTTTTCTTGTACTTAATAAAGGTATCAAAATTATGTGAATGGTTGAGTGCCAAAATAAATTGGCTACAAAAATAATTGGGTGCGCACCAAAATCCTCATCTCGAATGTGTAAACGAGTACGCCCGTCATTAAACAGCTGCAATTGAGCACTTTGTATTGGGCGTCTTCACCTGCTGTCTTCAAAACCTGGCAATCGTCTTTTGATACTTGGAAATTTGCCCTTGAATATGCATGATATCCTTTGGCTGTACAGTGTGTCTTGAGGAAATGGTGGAGATTCCTGCAATACGTAGAATGACAGGCGGAAGGTAAGCAATGCTGGAGGCTTCTAAACAATTGAATGTAGGCGCTACGTTCCTTCGTATAAGCAATGCTGGAGCCTTCAAAGCTTTAGAATGGGGATACTGCGTTCCTTGGTCTAATGCATATTTTTCTGATCTAAGGTCAAGGAAGCACTGTTATAAATGCTAAGAAACAAGAAAGTTGCTACGGTAAGGACTCCATACTCAGTTAAAACATGAAAACACGTATCCTCAGCGCAATGCAAAACAGCTAACAACGCTCGAGCGCCCATAGCTTGCTAGAGAGTTTAAGAGAGCGCGCATTATTGCCATACTGCAAATATTGCACGTGTACCGCTGTAGAACTAGCCCGCGCCGAGTAACGGCGACATGGTAGATGACGTAGGCCCTCGTCGGGGCGCGCGAGCGCCCAACTGCAGGCACAAATAAGTTTGCTCCAATCCAATCCAAATAGAAATAGCCACCTTTCTTTTGCAAAAGTGGAGCACCATACCTTTTCAGAAGCCACCGCGCGTAACATAAAGCTCTCTGCCCCGAAAGAAATGTGCTCATAGGCCGCATTTCTTAAGGAACCATTTTTATTTCTAACTTCGTCATTGTATCGAACGTGCCTCGCAGCTCGGACGCTGCGGCGTCGCTGTTATCGTTAGCATCACCGCTCATTGCTGCGCATAAAAAAATGCGAAATGAAACTCAGCGTAGCAAATGGGCAGCAGCTGTTTATGGCTTCAAGGCCGCCGTCACTTGCTAATGCGGCTAACAGTGACAACAAAATACGAAGAAAATCAGTCTTTAACAACGTGCAGAAGAGCTTCCTGTGGCCTTACCATGAAACGGTGACGAAGCAGTAATGCCAGACGCTGGCAGAAGAACCCAACAACGATCCTCGGGCGCTTTTTACAGAAAGAGCACAGCGACGGGGCCTGACTAGGCTTCGCACGTGTTAGGTCGGGCCGCCTGTCAAGCTGCTAGCCGCAGCCGCAGCCACAGCCACATTTTTCTCGATGTGCTCTGCCACCTGGCGGAATCGGCGAAGCTCCTTAGCTCGGCCATACTTCTTTCTGTATGGCTCGGCCGCGAAACGGCTCGAGTGTCCACTCTTCTGCGCGACATTTTACTAACGTGAATTCGCTTGTTGTCAGCAAAAACTATTCGGCTTTTTAGGTTAGCCTATAATCGGTAATATCGCGCACCTCAGGCAAGCAAACGATAACGAGAAACTGACAAGCACGCGATTTCTTGGCGCACCCGGAGCAAATTTCGCTGCATAACGTCACAGGGCACCCGGCGCCATAGCAAACGACGAGGAAAGCACAGCGCTTGCCGTGCTCATGACATTTGCGCCACCGACGTCAAGTGGTTTTTGTACGAAAATAATGAACTGCTGAAGCACTGCTTGGCAACCACTAATAACTTGTTTTCTTTACCTTCATCGATAAGGGACCGCTCTTTCGCTCCAATAGTCGGCACAGCCGACCACGACAAGGTCGGCGTAGTCCCTTTCCGGGAAGTGGTCCGAGCGGAGGCCGTAGCCGTTATACATCTGCTCCCATGTCAGCCCCACCTCCTACCCCCCAGGACTCCCCATTAAGCGTCATTTCGCCATATGTCACAGTGAAAAATGGTCAAAATACAGCGTGGTCATCACTGAAGAACACTTAAACGCGAAACCTAAGTTCAGAGTACTAAGAAGCGACTAAAAATTCTGTCCTTCTTGGCACAGGTTAAAAAGTGAGGCGAAACTATGCGGTCACATAAGTAACTCAAGGTTTTCGTAATTCAAAACGCAAACGGTGACTGCAACGTAATTGATTTATTTTAACTTCTGCCGTGCTCATGACCATTGGAAGATGGTAATGTAATAAAAAACTGGTCACCGGAATGCTCTCCAGCGTAACCAGTTTGTGCAGCAAGCATTCAAATACCTTCGGCAGATATAAACTGCAAGTTTTCTACGCGCGGAAAAAAATGAAGAGTAACCGCTAACATATGCCCAAGCGAAATTTCTGTCTGCGCGTAGAGTAGCATCAACCGGCCAAATAGCTTCGGTTTCTTACAACACCGCAGAAAAATGAGCCACGATGAACCGAAAAAGATATTCACTAGAAAACAAGCACTGAAGATCTTTCGTTTCGTCCCAACTAGAGCTGTTATGCAATTGTTTCCTCATAACGACTGCTGAACAAGTCTGCTTACTTCTCATCCGCTGGGAAACGGAAAAAAATTCGCCCTTAATTTTGTTGCTCCCCGAATTGCCACTTCACACAGCCGCGCAGCTAAGCGTTGTATCCTTTCCTCAGTTTTCCCTAGATTGCTGGAACACTTCCAGGCACAGAAAGAAAGCTTTAAACTCCAGAGCGCACGAAAATACGTGCACGTGCATAGAAAGCGGCAGGAGCCGCCGAAGCCATAAGAGCGAAAGCGCCGCCCGTTGGCGCAACAAATGAAGCGGCCAAATAAAGATATAAGACGCCAGAAAAGAAAATAGCCAGAAGCACATTTCATTTCTACACATAATTGCATAACTTCAGTTTATTGATATGTAAATTGAAAAGATAGTGTCACATATGCGAAAGCTATTGAATTTTCCTTCGGCTACCAGTGTCATGGCGACACTTTATTGCCCATACCGAAACTAGCCCCACTGTCCACCCACTGCATAGACTCTGCCCCAAACGCAGTTCGCTCCCAAGATACGGCCGCGCGAATGCGCCCAGCCGCCGCATACGCCTTTGAAGCCGGAGTAGAACAACGCCCCTCTCTCACCTCCCCCCGGTGCCTTACAACGATGGGTGCCTCGCGCGCGACCCGAAGAAGGCGTGCTTCCATCTTGCTCTCCTCCCTTTCGCGCGGGTCAGATTGAGCCACCATAGTCGGCTCCCTTCCCACGCTTTCACTCGCACGTAAAGTGTTGGGCGTGCGGCGACGGTGTTATATATTATAGCTCAGCGAGCCAGCGGGCCAGCGCAGACGCCATTGCGCATGTTGTACCGCGCATGCGCCCTGTTCTATTCACTCGCTCCTTGCTTGTGAGCCGTCTTCTTCACCGTCTCTGGAGGCGATAGCCCCGCCGCTACAGCCCTCCCCCCTCCCCCCCTCCCCCCCGTGATTACGCTTAACGCTTAAGCATGATTACGCTTAACGTATTAGCATCCGGTAATAAGTCCAGGTAAGGTCCACGTAAAGGAGTCCAATAAAATGTGCGGGCGGTGCCGCAGGAACCCCAAGTAGTGACACAGGGCCCATTGTCTGGTGCATTGAGGAAATTGTCGGGTTCACGCAGTCCGAGAGAGACGTACCAGGCTGCACCCACAGCGTAAGTTGTGAGCCAGGCGCAGCCACAGTGATGCCGTGGTGCGAAATCACGACCTGCCGCAAGTTCTCGTAGATTCCTGGGCCAGTAGGAGTCGGAGCTCCGAAAGATGGATATCTGGATGCTCGCAACTTGCGTGGAAATAGCATAAGTGTTGGTCGCTCGCGTTGTTGACGTAGACGTGATTCTCGAGCTGAAGGAACCAGATGGTAGAGCGGCTACTGCAACACTTCCATAGGCCATGCATCCGCTCAAGGTGCGAGCACAGAACATTGAAAGGCTCGCTTGCTGCTGCTTGCGGCGAAATCTCGGATGCCGGTAGCATCGGGTTGCAGCATTCGCTGAAGGCATCGCCAAGGTTGTGCTTGTGGTGCCCCGTTCCTGCGCGAGAGCGAAATTTGCGCCTAGTAGAGCCGGTGGAGGAGCCTCTGAATAGGTGATGAGTGAGGTGCACCCGAAAGGAAAGCGGACAGCTTGCGGGAATGTCCAAGGAAGGAGTGCTGCAGGCCGTAGAATAGCTGAAAGCGCTTGCGTTGGGCCTAGTGAATTACTTGGAAAGAGTCATCGCGCAGCTGCCTTTGCTATGAGGAGGAAGCTCACGAACAGAGTAGAGGTTCGATGGTGCGGCCAGCGCCTGTCAACGATCGACACAGGTGGACGCAGGCGATGTGGAACGACAAAAAAATTTATGGGGTTTTACGTGCCAAAACCACTTTCTGATTATGAGGCACGCCGTAGTGGAGGACTCCGAAAATTTCGAAAATCTAAGTACACGGGTGTTTTCGCATTTCGCCCCCATCGAAAATGCGGCCTCCGTGGCCGGGATGATGTGGAACGACAAGGCGCCTAATGATGCGATGGTTCAAATAGCGAGAACTGTTGGGACTGAAGCGCTCGAGGTGGTGTAATGAGCAAGAACGGCTGCCCGCAAGTCCTCGTAGAAGTCGCAGCCGGAGCCTGGAACGCATCCGGAGCCTGGAACCTTGTTGAGACGGAACTGGCTATCCAGCTGGATGTACCAGATGTTCAGCATGTCGATGTAGAATTCCCTGATACTCCACAACCGCGGGATGGCTGCCGGACCGCGTGAGGCCACGTCACTCACGCTTGGTGGAGTCAGTGCGCTGGCGCTGCCAGCTGGGCTCGGTCGTCCAGGTCACCAATTTGTGGGAGGCGGCGAGAAGAGGTGGCCGCCGTGGCCACGGTTTATTTAGGCTGGCCTGCCATGGTGCCGCGGAATCTCTGGAGCGTCAGCTAGCGCGGCCACTAAGGTTGAGCGCGCCAGCGTGTTTAATTCTCGCGCTCCTTGCTCGTGACCCATATTTTACTTCACCGGCTCTGGAGGCGATATTCGCGCCGCTACAAGCTTACTTAGCGCACTTTACGAAATGTGAGCGTATCCACTCACAAGTTTAATTTGTCATATCAGCTTCAACTAGTTTAGGCGATTGGTCTACATATTAGAACATTTGACACCACAACGCTAGTGTATAGTTGGCTGCAAGTTTGATGCGATAAAAATCGTGGCGCCTTTACCATAGCACTCTCTAGCCCCTGCGCGCATACCTATATATTTATGTAGCGGTGCGTGCAATGCCATATAATTTCATACAATAACAGAGCTTCCTGACTAACCTGCAGCGCCTCCGAGTAGCCTAATCAGCGGACGTACAGCAGAGACGCACGTAAGTAGCAAGTTAAGCAAAAGCGTGCCCGCATCAAGTTACCGCACGCGCAGGCGTCACCATCAAGCACGCAGTCTTACTTTACGAATGCTCTCTGTACAAATAAAACATCTGGGTTTCTAACAATAAGCGGACGTGACTGGTCATTTCAGAGAACTGTTAGCGGTAAACACGCCCTATAGCTGATGTTTACCGCCACAGCGTAAACGTTTGCAGGAGAAAGGAAAAGGCACTTAACGGCGCGTTCTGCATGGTTAGGTCTGACGTAGTTGTATGCCACGCACGCACTTAGAACTCCGTGAGATTTAACTAAACCGGATACGCAATCAAAATAAACGATGGTGTAGGTTTAGTCATCTTTTTGGCACCAGTCCGTTTGACAAGGTTGCGAACGGACACGTTTTGTAGCGAGGTCACGCTGTTGTAGTTATTTTGTGAGTAACTGAATGCCGCAAGCACAGACTACTTCTTAGTTCTGACCGGCTCACTTATGGACGTGTAACTTTGTGAACATTAAAAAAAATACGTATAGATTGAAGCACGCACCCGCATTCACACGTATCCAGATGGACGCAAGCAAGCACGTGTACACATACACTCACGCAGAACCTTCCTTGCCATAAGAGTACGCTCACTTTTCTTATATCGCTGCTCAAAGGATTTTTGTAGTAAAGTTACAATATGAAGAATAAGTTTAGTGTGAAGGTCGTGAATTTAAGGCGGAAAAAAATATATTGTGTTTCCACACTGCATCTATAGCGGCCGTAAGGTATATGCCGAAAAGCGGCATTTGGTATCGCTCATTACAAAAGTTTGCGTGCTGCCTAAAGGACCTGCGCACACTTGGGAAATCGCTATATATACCATTGAAATATGAAGAAATTTGCGATGTTCTTCGTAGCGCAAGGAATACCTTTCAGAACATCGAGCCATCGTTTGCACGCTGCTGTGCTCGTTCTTTCTCGATAGAACTCGATGTTGGGTTTTACTCTGTGCACCTGATTTAGGCAACAGATATTTATTTTATTTTTTTTTACTTTGGCAGACGTTTGATGGCCGTGACAGGCCAATTACTAGCGCTCTTTCCACTGTCATAGCAGCAAGAGAGAGGCTTCCGGTAAATAAGAATTCGCAATATCAAACGTGGAGCCTTTAATGCGATTAGCACTCTTTGGGGGCCTCAGTCAATTTGCAGTATGCAGGGTTCCTACACGTCCTTTAAATCATTCATAACCGTTGAACTAGGAGAAAGAAATTCAAGGGCCCTTTAAGCTCCTTGAAAATAAATGCTTGAAATTATTTTCTTGAGAAATGGGGTTGGGGGTTGAATGTTGAACATTCAAAGTAGCGAACTCTGCATCGGCGCAATTCTGTTGGCGCTGTTTATTGGGAAACGATCCTACGTGATAAGAAAGTGGAAGTGGAATTCATAAAAAGAGATGTAGGTCGGGCTATTTCTTTTATCTTAAATGGGTGGTCACGGTGAATAGAAATGTAAGCTGGCGATTCCAAATAAATGTCCCTGTTTATGGATGTGCGGTAAAGGTAGAGGTCGCGTAGGAAGGTAATGCGGGCAAGCTTCCACCACGATGATAGATTAGGTTAACCGAGCAAGTTCTTTATTTGTGTAATACTGCTAGGAAACTTAAAGTTATCAGACATTAAGCGAGAAGCTCGATTCTGAAACATTTCCAGGCGTTCGGCGAGATTCTGCGTTTGTGAGTCCTATACAGTTCAAGCATACTCGAGAATGGGACAAATGTGTGATAAATATAATCGTTCCTTTACTTCTTAAGGGGCACGTCTAAACTTAGCGAATACAGTTGAGAGTGCATGCAGATTTAAGGTTACTTGTTTTGTGTGGCGATTCCAAGTCAGGTCTGATGAAAAGATGACACCTAAATATCTTGCTTGAGTTGTTTGCAGAATGCGCTGGTTATTCAAATAGTAATGGGCTAGAAGTGACTTGCGTTTCCGAGAAAAGCGTATGTATTTGCACTTAGCGATGTTTAAAGACATAGACAACGTGTTGCACCAAGTGTATATTTTGTCATGGTCGGCTTGTAACGCCAATTTCTCAGAATCATTATTAATCACTCTATATGTGGCGCAGTCATCTGCGTAAAGCCTGATTTTTGATGTTATGCCGATGTCTCATTATTAAAAATGAGGAATAACAGTGGCCCCAGCACTGACTTCTGAACGACCTCAGAAGACACAGAAGTCGTCGCTGATTCCATTCCGTTGATCCCAACCACTTGGTAGTGACTGCAGCTGTCGAGGAATGATTCTAGGTAATCCGAGGAAAGACAATTTATAAAATAACAGAACATGCAAAATGTTGTTGAATGATGTTTAAAATCTAGTAATACACAATGAGTTTCATGACCAAGGTCAAACGATTTGAACAGACCATAATAAAATTCGATTAGTTGTGTGGGGCAAGAATAATCTGCCCTAAAACCGTGTCATTGGTAATACCCAAATAAGTTGAAGGTGATGAAAAATACTGTAATGTACTATACTTTGCAAAGTTTTGCAACGGACACTTCTGAGGGATATCGGTCTGCAGTGTACAACGCAATTGACAGAGCCTCTTTATTGAATAGGTACAGCGTTGGCCATTTTCCAGTCCTGTGGAAGTGAGCACGTGTTGAGGGATAGATTGTATAATAACTCAAAATACCTAGACAGGACAGAGGCGCAAGACTTTAAAACTACATTTGGGATGTCATCAAGGCCCGGAGCCGAGTTATTACTTACATTTTGTAGCAGTTTTATGATGCCAAAGCCGTCTAATATTATCTGGGGCATAAATTCACACTCGACGCATAACCAATCCGGTAATTTTTGAGATTTAGCGCGAAAAAAAAAGAATTGATTCACAATACTGCATGAAGTTGTTCGCCTTATCACTATCCGCAACAGTTGCATCGCAGTGCACAAGCGACGGGATGCCAGTATCATCTTTACGCCTAGATTTGACAAATTCTCAAATTTCTTTCCGTTTTATTTTAATATTGGAGCCAAGAGAAAAAAAGAAGGCATTTTTTATAAGTTTTAGGGTTTAGAAGTTCGGCCTTATTGAGCAGCGCGTTGTGCCAAAGCCTGCATTTATGCAAGAAAAACGAGTCACGCAGACTTGGAATACAAGTGGATACTTTTATTACAAAAATACAATCTCTTTTAAAGAAAGAACGATTTTACGTTCTGTGGCGTTGCATTTTCATTTTTGGTAGCTTGAGCTGAAGTTTCTTCCTCAGCGTTTATGATTTTCTTCTGTCTTGCGGTGGAGTGTGGAAGAGCACGAGAGTAGAGGATGACAGTAGGTGATGTTTAAAAGACGACTAGAGGTGATGCTTCAGACCTGAAACAGTGTCAAAGAAAAATACAGATAAGAAAGAGAAATATTTGGGAATTATTCGCCTGTTACATGAATACAAAGAGCAGACGATTGCTTACACCCTATCTAAGGTGCCCGGTTCTCCAGTACCGCAGCAGGCTCTACCGTTATCAAAGTCAACTGCTTCCTGATACCCGCATTGTTTACTTTTTTTATTAACTAAACGGAAACTTGCATATGAATAGGTTCTCCGATGGCTATGGTTCTACCCGTCATACCCCATACCCATACTAGAAGAAATTCTGCATACTAAATCAGTTGGGTTCAGCCAGCACTCAACTTAGAGCTAAGCTCAAAATAAACAAACGCATAAAAACGCTCGATAACACGAGATATCAATAACAATGACGAAAAGCGATGCATGGCACCAATTTTCTCTTTGCCACCCATATAAGGTAAAGGAGAGTAGTCGATGCCGATAAAGATGGTTTCCTTGCCTTCTAATAGCCGACTCCGCCGACTCCGCCAACGTGGCCGTGGTGCTGGCTTCCGAAACCAGACTTGTGACCCGCGGAGCCACCAGAGAAGCCACCCGCTTGTTGGCCAAAACCGGTTCCGTAGCGATTCGAGTCGGTCTTTGAGAAGCCTGTGTTGGAGCTGTACCCCTGCTGGTTGTTGTAGCCCTGAACGTTCCTAAACGAGTCGCCTCCAGCGAAGCCTGCCGAGCCCTGGTTGTATCCTGCAGCTCCTTGCTTGTAGCCACCTTGGTAGCCTCCGGCAGTTTGCCCGTAGCCGGCTCCATATCCGCCACCGAGACCGCCACCGTAGCCGCCACCGTAGCCGCCACCGTAGCCGCCACCGTAGCCGCCGGCGCCACCACCGTAGCCAGCTCCACCGACAGGGCCAACACCTCCGACGCCTCCATATCCTCCTCCGAATCCGGGTCCGATGCCTCCGCCGTACGCCCCAGGGCCACCATACCCTCCGATGAGACCTCCGCGGCCTTCGACCTTCTCGTCCTTTCCGGCAGCCTTCTCGTCTTTTTTGGCTTCATCGGCGAGGGCAAGGCACGCTACGCCGGCGAACACAGCAAGGCACAGGAGCTGCGGGTGGACAACGGCAAAACAGTTCATATCAGTGCCTCATTTGACTCATCAAAGCTGCCCTGTAAACTCAAGCTTTTTTTTTCGTCCATTCTAGTCATTCATAGCATAGAAAGATGGTTCTTTTTTTTTTACTCGCTAGATGGGAGGAGTTGACTATGTGGGCATGCTTGTACATGTGTTAGTATATTTTTTCTTCGATGGTGCGAGGTGCGAGTAGAGGTCTGAGCAACGTAAAATTAGATCCTGCTGCTCGTATGAAGCTGTACGAACGACAAGACAAAGATAAATTCAGTCCAGAGGAATAAGCTTCAGATAACGCAAAGGCACTTCAGTAGAAAAAAAATATATATCAATTCAGGATAATGCAACTGGGAGTACCAGGAGGTCGGCTGGTGCTCTAAATTGCAATGGGTAGTAGATGAGGGCGAAAGAAAAATGTACAATGCACATTTATGACCCCGACCCAGCTTCAACATTTGTGTGTGTGCACGCGAACGTCGGAATGAAAAAAAAATTAAAAGAAAATTATAAGCATTGTAGTCAGTGCTCTCTGTCCTCAACATTTAGCCATTTTCAGTGTACAACTGGCAGCTGTGCTATTCAAAAGAGCTCTATAGCAAATGGACACAATATGGCGACTGTTATATACGGACGATAGATAAAGATAGCAATTTCAATGAAAAGAAGAAACATAAAGTAGAGATATGGAAAATGCGGGAGTGCAAGGGCTGCAGTAAAACCTGGTTAACTCAAGGACCCTGCGTCACTATTTGTCGCCGCCCCATTTCAATAATAGTGCCATCAGAAACAATCATCATCAATGATAAGACCAAGACAACAGTCATCATACAAGCACATCCCTGTTTACTGAGATAAACCGATTCCAGCAGCACATTCGTTCAAAGAGAAATCTGCCACGAAAGGTACAAAAGGCGAAACCGCAAATCTCACCTTCATGTTTAAGCAGTGCGCCAGTCGTCTGCGATCAGCGAAATACTATTGACTCGGTCTTTCGGAGCTGATCTAAAGCTTTTGCAGAGCGCACTTGCTTTTATAGACAGGTAGAGATTGTGTGGAGAGAGGTTCCAGAGGAAAAAGAAAGAAAATCTGGGAATCGAGCCACAGGATGACGTCGCGACGCGAGAAAAAGGCGCGCGACACACAAAGATGGACGCAACCACCAGCCACCACCTTTCTCTGCCGCTCACTCACCGGCGTGGCAAGCGGGCACCGGCGTAAGGGTGTAAGGGCGAGGGCTCATTTGGCCTTGCAGGTGCTGTCAGCAGCACGCGGTGGCACGGGCACGAGCATTGGCGCGGAAATCGTGGGTACTCCCCCCCCTCCCCTCCGCCCCCTTCCCCCGTACTCCTCGGCTGGCTCATGGCGTCCGAGTGCTCACTCGCTCACTTGTTTGCTCCTCGTTTCTTGCTTCTCTCTTCTACTTCTCCCTCGCCCCCGCACCCCATTCAATCGTTCCCCGTGTGGTAATCTCGGGTGGTCCTTTCCCAGCGAAATGCAAACCACTAAGTACGAGCGAAGGTTAGATAAATGATTATGTGATTGCCTCTCATGCATAATTTATGCTATGTTACGAAGCATTGTCCTGTGACGACTATGTACGGTCCGCACAAGCCGTTGCAGAGTTCACGGCAATAAAGACTAGATCATCTCCAATTACAGGAAAGAACCGATGTGCGCGAAGCTAGGAATGAGGGACAGAAAAACCGAGAATCCCGGAATCTAAGCCGGAAAGAAGTGGCTTTAGGAACGGGAAACCTGGGTTACGCTATTGGGGCATGAGTCTACTCGGTGGTAAATAAAAGAGAAAAAGTCTTCATGAGGTAGATTTTTTCCCAATTGCTCAATACACGACCTGTGCACATACTGAGGGTACGTCAAACGTATGTGAAACCATAAAACGGAACGAATTCGGTTTCTGAAGCGCACATCAGACGAGGGAAATCCCGAAATGAAATGCGTAATTTAGTAGATTCCTGTATTTTAATAAATATCTGAGAAAATTGCGAAAAACATTTTTCGCAGACTGTTGAACGCGAAAGTTAATTATCTGTGACATAGCTGACGTGTTCTTTGGCAGAAAAAAACGGTGAAGAAATTATTTACGGTAGGAAACCTCCTCTCGGGGGGCTCCGACGCGTCGCACTTGCTGAACTCTCCTTCACCAGTAACCCTGCGGAAGAATAGCTATAATGTTTCGTTCGTTTAATTTGATAATATATCTGTAAAGATTGTTACGTGGAACAAATTACAATTCGTCTTTTCCAGGTGCACTATTCAACACGTCTTCCATACTTGGGCTACAGCGCCGTCCCAGTGCAAGGATTGATTTCGCTTGGTCCATTCCCTTCTTATCGCCTACCGTACACGGCCAGACAATCCCGTTGATAACATGGACGGAGCGCCGATCGGATCAATGACCAAGGCCGAAAATGAATAGCATTGAAACGGAATGGTTGCATTACACTGGCCTGGATATAAATGCTCAAATAGTTCATTTAAGATGTCCACTAATGACACTTTTGATTATTTACTGATGGATTGATGAATTGATGAAAGTGATGAAACCTGACATTGGTGATGTGATATATGTGCTCATCAAAAATCGTCATACAAGCACCAGTTTCGAGATATCCATTCCAATAATACTCGAAACTACACGCTGGCCAAGTTAATGATCTTCCAAAAGCCTCCATTACGCACTGTGCGTCCAAACTAAATAGGACGCAAATGCGTTGGTTATAAAATTTCGGGAATGAATATTTGGAAGCTGCTAGTCTTAAGATTCTTGTTCTTCTGGTATTAAAATTAGGAATCTTCCTTCATGAAAATTCAAAATGTGTTGTAAAGAGAATAATATGCAAGCTAATTAGCGGTTCATTGTCTAACTGAGCATTCCAATTTTTTTTTCGTTCGAGCAATGTCTGCTTCTTCCAGTAATTCAAGTGCACGGAAGTGAGCTATTTGCTACTGACGATTTTAAAGCATCTCTTAGAGAAATGAACAGGGGCCGAATTAACTCAGGTTTTCGTTGGTAAGTTCCGTTTGCCACTGGTCGACTGCCTTTGCTAATGATGTCTCCTACACAATGATTGGTTGCATATCTACCCTTACGAAGAATTCTAGTGCAAGAACGTTTTGTGAAAACGAGTCCTGGCAGAATTTTAGAAACATGAAACGGATCTTACAGTTTTATTTGTCCTGCCTGCCACTTTCACTGGCAGTCTAAAAGGCTATGGTGTTGCGCTGCTAAGTACGAGGCCACGGCGGCTGCATTTTGATGCGGGCGAGATGCAAAAACGCCCGTGTCCCGTGCATTGCGGTCACGTTAAATATCCCGAGGTGGTCAAAAATTTATCAGGAGTCCCGCATCACGACGTGCCTCATAATCGAATCGTGGTTTTGGCACGTAAAACCCCAAAATTCAATTCAAAATTTGGGAAATTTCGTAGCATATAAGACGTCATGATATTCAGTAGGTGATACAGCGTGTCTAGGTGACGCTAACCTAGAGAGAGAGAGAGAGAGAGAGAGAGAGAGAGAAACATTTATTTTGCTGCAGGTTCGAAGTCGAAGTGACGCTGTATTGGGCTTTTTTCCGGATTGCTAGAGCTTGGGCTAAAGACTGTTAATCTAAACTAGATGGCTTTTGATTGACCCCGTCCAACTTGGTGATTTTATGGGTTTACGGAAGGGCATCAAGGGCCGTATCCAGAATATGCTTCGTCCGTTTGAAGTATTCGTACAAGAACACGTACCAACCTATCGTGCGGTTCGATACCTTTATTTGTGTTTATTTACTCATGGTACTGATAACTTATGTCCTATATTGAAAGTATTAAATGAGAGAGAGGAGTAGCACGAAAAGAACAGTGTTGTTTTTATTATGATTACTATATATTAGCGATTGAAAACGACCATTGGCAGGCAGCACTTACAAATGAAAAACGTTGTAAATTAGTCCCCACGCCTTTGGGCTGTATTCACAAAACGTCTCTTGGGTTAGAACGTATTCTTATTGACCAGTGTTCTGGTCAATAAGTTCTCACCCGCTGCTCCTGAGAGTGATCGGCATGATAATAAGATAATAAGTTGCAAATGCCAGTTAAGTAACATATTTTTGTTTTTTTTTAGTATGCGATCCAAGAATAGTAGGGAGTCGAGCAACCGGTTTTTTAGTGAGTTAGCCTGTATAAAGCTCTGTGGCGCCAAACTGTTTGGCATTTGGCCGATGTACTCGCACGTGTTCGTCGCCAATACCTTTCCTCTGCGGCCCGTCAGCAAAGAAGCGAATAAGGAAGACGATGGGGCGACCTAAACACAGACAGCCTTTCATAATCTACAATGAATAATGCCGGCTGAGAAATACGTTAAAATCCAAGAACACGAACGTAAGCCAAGTATATTTACCAAGCATTAGTCGGGATCTGCGAACCAGTTCCGCGACGTGTTTTCGAAAGACAGCCTCCGGGGTTGGGGAGCAAAAAACAAATCAATCAGAGCTCTCGTTGCTCTGTGATACAAACAAGTTTCCCGAAGAAACTAAAGGAAAAACATAGCAAACCTCTCTGGAGCTACCGAGAGAGAGAGAGCGCGCGATTGATAAATGAAAGGCAGGGAGGTTAACCAGGACTGAGCCCTGTTGGCTACCCTACATTGGTGCAAAGGGAAAGGGCAGGGAAAGATTAAGCGAAGAAGACGAAGTGCACTGTGGATATCGCCGACGCGGTAACAGTTTTCTGCTCTATATCCAATAACGGTCACTCAGCTACAGGTTTTTATTTCTCGTTTACTCTGCCCATAGAATAAACATTATGTACAAAGAAAGCAAATGGGCATTTCAAAGCACTTTTGAACAAAAGTTTAATGCGCTGTCTCTCGGAAAATACGCAACGGCAACGGCTAGAAGTAAACCGCGATGCAAGGCGGCTTCAGAGAGAAAAGAGACCGACGTTGTAACAAGTACGATCAAGAGCGAAAAAATACTTATTATGATAGCCCGTAAATTTCCTTATCGTCAAGGAATGAGGCATCCTGATTACACAAGGCTAAGACGTAACCTATAGTCGCGTGTTTCTACCGCTGTGACGCCCTGCATCCTCGTCATATTTTGGTGTGCGAACGTTAGAAATCCGAAAGTGTATTTTAAATATCTAATCGCAGATGCGAACAAAAAATAAAGAGCAGTTTTTAGTAATTGTCAAAGGGTTAATGGAAGTCGTCTGCAATGGCTCACTCGTGTTTATTTTCACCTTATCCACGGTTTTTGCTAAATAAAGGGCATGAACTTAAAGTTGCTGTTCGAAGCTGTAGCTACACGAGGGATTGCGCTAGGTTCCACAGCTAGACAATTTGAATGAGTCATAGACCAAAGCGTTTTTTTTTACTTTTTCTTTACAGCATTTGGAAAGTCAGTGCCTGGCATTCATCCTACTCGGAAGTGTATCATACAGTATGCATGTTGTTTAGCACCCTTAACAATGAGACTGATACATCCTAACTATTTTAGTAGGCAACAAAAAAAAACATATTAGGGATTTATTTTTTTTTTGCACTTTCAAGGAAAAATATAGTAAAATGTTTTAGTATAAGGTATAGCAGGCAGTTCAGGAGACTTGCTTAGGAACGTGGCCGCTCTCACAAAAAGGAATTGGTCCTCTACTGCACTTTCTTTAAGTGTTCCAGCCTGAATACCTGCCTAAAATCATCCTTTACATCCTTTGGTGTGCGCGCACGATATTCGCTTTCTCCACATTTGTTCTTCAGTCTTCTTCCCCTTTAACCCAATTGTCATGTAGCAAACACATACGTTCGTGTTCCTTTTGTTTTTGTTCTTTCTTTACTGTATTTCCTCCACCTGTATTATTTTGTATATGTTGATGAATCAGCGAGAGCATCACACAAGCAGCCAGTGTATTCTAAACCCTCTTTCAAGGATTGACGCTGCATCCTGAACAACTTGGTCGACTCGCTTATTCATTACCACGACAGAAATTAAACCACCCGAGTTTCACGCGCTGCAGGCTGCAATCTGCACTACGTCGCTACAGCACTGACCTCCACTAGACTCCCTCGTCGCGAGGCAACTATCCTGCGTGAACTAAGCCTCCGAGTTGCGTTGTCGAAAGCCTGCACCAGCCTCACAATAATGGCTCTCTGTGATTCAGGCTCTGTTTGCTGTTCCTCCGAAACTATATTGTCTGCCTGGTGCGTGTCTCAGTCAACAACTGATCGTCTACACATTAGCGCCGTTGAACCACCGGCCTTATACCTACCGAAAGGATTCTAGAAATGCAAACCTGCTAAGGTGGCTCAGTGGCGTATGGTGTTGCGCTGCTGAGAATGAAGTCATGGGTTCGGCTCCCGGCTACGACGGCCCAATTCTGTTGGGGGCGCGATGTGAAAAACTCCCGTGTATCGTGCTTTAGGTGTACTTTCCCCAGGTGGTCAAAACTGATCTGGAGCCCTCCCCTACGACGTCCCTTGAAACACACTGTACAGTTTCGGACTGTTAAACGCTCAAATTTATTTTTTAAACAAAACATTACGCACCCTTCACCACCGCACAAGGCTTGTGAAACGCTATGGCGCTTTTGTAAGATCAACGAGCCTTTCTGATCGCTTTTTGATCAAATTACGTTTTCGATGTGTTCGAATTTGGTCAGAGAATCTTCTCATTCTTTTTTGCATATATTTATTCTCATCTATCCTGTCCCCCGTGCAGGGTAGCCAACCGGACATCTTTACCAGTTAACCTTTCAGCCCTCTTTATTTATTCCCTCTCTTTCTCGCGTCATGTTAACAGCAATAAGCATACGACATTTAGGTGTGGATGCCAATGATCAAGACTGAGTACACAAGGGCCGCAAATAAATTGAAAAAAAAAAGAACAGAAAGAAAAAAATTAGGGCAGCTCGTAGGGGTGCTGGCGGTAGACTGGCTCCAAGGGAAAGAGCTTAAATGGTAAGCTATAAGCCCGTCATTAATATACGTTTGTTTGAGCTTAGCTAAAGCCCCCACTGCCTGGATTCGCTTACGTCCAGCAATACGGTGCCGCAGTGGTATAGGAGCAGAAGGCGTCGAAAACGTATTCGTATCGCTACACGCCTTTCTTGGAACAGCAACCAGTGAAAGGTTGCGCACGAGACGCCTGCCCATCCATCTCCTGTAGAAGATATATAAATACAGCGGCAATAATCTGCAGCCTACATCGGTTCAACAAAATATTAAAATGATAGTGACGATCAATTTGACGTTCTGAGGCCCCAGAAGACATGCGCTAAGCATGGTTGTGTTTATTAAGACTAGATGGTTAGTTATGAGCTATGAATGTTTACAAGAGCCCCAAAAGATGTCACAAATGAAAAAAAAAACATTCTAAAGCGCCCGAATGATTAGCCATAAAAAACAGTGTCCTTCCATTCTCTGAACAAGGATGACGAGCGAAGCTGTGTATATGGGCTCCTTAAAACTGCACCTCCGCCGCGTGTCGGCCCGGTATTGCACTATCTTCGGGATCGGCCCACGTATGGGGAGTTTTGTATCTACACACGCACACGATCCTGGGGGAACTAGCTCTTAACAGCTTCGCTGTAAAGATAGACGAGCCCCGCTAGATCACTAAGTATGCGATCACATGCATAAATTGTGACGTCTCTAAAGCTGCGTGCGCGTCGCGGACTAACTTGCACCCTTTCGTTTATCAAAGTGACCTTTGTATATCTCGCATCTCTTACTATAGTTGTCAAATTCGTTCACAATGTGAGACACCGCTTGCGTATGCTCTAAACAGTAATAATATAATAATAATATTTGGGGTTTTACGTGCCAAAACCACTTTCTGATTATGAGGCACGCCGTAGTGGAGGACTCCGGAAATTTTGACCACCTGGGGTTCTTTAACGTGCACCTAAATCTAAGCACACGGGTGTTTTCGCGTTTCGCCCCCATCGAAATGCGGCCGCCGTGGCCGGGATTCGATCCCGCGACCTCGTGCTCAGCAGCCCAACACCATAGCCACTGAGCAACCACGGCGGGTGCTCTAAACAGTATTTAAACAGTAAACATTTTAAGTTATAAATTTAGAGTTTACCTAAAATTGTTAAAGTTAGTGGCACATTTACAGTGGTGTACGATACATAGATTTCTCAGCTTTAGAAGTATTATCAGGTGCCATTTACAGAATTGTGATATCGTTTTTCATTGTTGATCTATAAAGTTGGAAACTTGACAGTTCAGTTTATTCCAATATTACATTTTCAGGAATGCTTCTAAAAATCACAGCATAAATAAAAATTCTGCTTCCATAGTCACTAGATCCAACTTTTTTATTTTCAATGTAACAAATCTCATAAAAATTGGTGCAGTGATCAGTTCCAATGTATTTAGATAGGAGCTCCCAAGCTAAAGCTTCCTCTTACCAGCAACACAAGAAAGAAGAACATCACCCGCACGCAGTTGACATGATGAAATGAATCAGGAATCAGCTGCGTTTCATAACCTAGCAATGAGTGGCAGTTTTATATAGACAATTAGCATGCTGCCTTTGAATAGCTTCTTCAAGCTCAGGAGGTTTTTTTAACTTCATGCTTTATTATGAACTTAGTTGGAGTGAAAAAAGGATTGAAATCGCACGCGTTACAATGTGCTGAGAGATGCAATGTAAGCATTCCCTTTAATATATTTTAGTGCTGACGTATACGCAGTTGCCAGTCTGTCCCATTTAGGCACTTCCGCAAGAGAGTCGGATCTGGTAAACGCACCGACGACACTGGAAACGAAATGGTTTCGATGTTTTCAAGAGTAACTGTTCCAGTCTTCCTATGTACCTTCATGTACATCGCGGCACAAGCGTTTTCAACTTTTTCGTTAGTAGGAAGAACAACGCCCACATTAAGATACTTGTTATTTTCGTAAAATGAAGTAAGAATCTGTGGGCGTACGCATGACCGTAATTTTGCTGCGGTTTCAATGCTTAGCGTTGCAGGGGCAGTAGCCACACAAATTGACCTTCCGCACCTGGCCAAAAAATCTGGCCTGATCCCTGAGGTAGCGCAATAGCGGGCTGACCCTTACCCTTATTGAACTCTTTCCCAATACAGCAGGAGAATGCGCAGTTTAAGCCCATTTTGTGTGTGCTTGACAGCGTCCAGCAGCTGGCGCGTGATAAAGACTCATCGGCCCCGCAAATATTATGCGCATAGATGCAAAACATTCTACGGGTCAGTCCGTTTCCACCTTTTCTATGTGCCAGACGTACTGAGATGCGTTAAGCCTAAAAGAAGAATCATGAAACCTATACTAAAAGGTAGATGGCTGGGAGTATAGGAGGCCCTAGGCAAGGGGAGATTAGTAAAGACAGAAGGGTTCTGGATAGCAGAAATTAAACCTTGACACAGTCAAGTATACGAAAAGGGATAGGAAGTAGGTATGGGTCAGCCTGAGAAAGCACCACTCAGTGAAAAAAAAAACAGAAACAATAGCGGCAGAACGACGAAAGGCGATGGCGGAAGACGGCGGAAGAACATCAACGTCGAATACGCCTCGCGGAAGATGAAGCTCTGCACTATCAAGTTGCGGCACGCAAACAGGAAGAACGAGCACGCTTTTCCGGGGAAGAAGCCGTAGCTCTGCGCATTCAAGATGCGATGTAAACGGGCAGAACGAACACGCGTCAAGCAGGACCATCGGTAGAAGCAAGCAGAGGCCGGACGTAACAAGTGCTTCAAGAAGTACTTTATGGAGGACGCCTTCAATACGTCGTGCTACGTTTGTGATAGACTGTGGTTCAAAGTGCACGCTGCAAAAGCCCAAAACCCACAAAGCGTGTACAAAACAGCCGCAATAGCAGCAGAAGCAAACCGAAGCCGAATATGGAGGTTCCGCCATTTTTTTCTAGATGCTACGTTGATAGGTTTCAGCCGATAAATTGGATTTTATTTTGTTGAGATGTCGCTCGGACGCCAGGGTCAGCACAAGGGCAAGATAACCTGCATCCATGAGAAGAAGCAACTTCTTAAAACTATGATAATCTCTGTGGGCACATGGCTTTATTAAGGCGGAATTGAGACAATTTAAAGCAGCAGCATTCTTTGCAATCTTGGAATGGCTGGACGATTAACTCAAAAGTGACTCCTTAGACCTTTGAGCAAAAATAAACCCTCATATAGACGTTCAGGAAGGAAAAATGAAGCACATATACTGTAAATACAAGTATTTCTTTCTTGCGCAACTTGCACGTGAAATTCAAACCAAAGCTCGTTTTTGAATACTGTCATTGGTTGACGGGGTAAATCGACATAGCGAAAATATTAACAAGAACGTGTACGCAATACATACCGGCCAATCCATAACACTAAAAAAATGCATTTGCTCTCAATAAACTTTCGTTGTCAGACAGCGCTCATTCTGTGTCCTTTTCTTTGTGTAACCGCCCTTTTTCACGCTGAGTTTCAGTACTACTTCGTACAAACTAGCCCAACTTCATACGCATGTGCTTCCCGTCTATGAATCCAACGAAGTCTTCTATAAAAAAACTGCCTTGTTTTCGTCCACCACTGGGCCTGTCACGCTCACGGACACCTTGTGCTTTCAGTTTTTTCTAGGGACGTGTGAAAGCACTAAAGTCTTCCATCGTTTTAGTATTCTAGGAAGGACGAAGTTCACATTTTGGGCGCACTTCTAGTTATGTTCAGATGTCTCTAATAAGATTCAAAAACTTTAACAGGACCAACGACAGATTACTCACTTACAAATTACTGGAATACCACAAAATTAATCTTTAATATGTGTTCGTGTTGCTAATTATCTCGCAGTTATCGAAAGAGGCTCGTAGGCACACCTTTTTGTTCACTTTCAAAAGAACACGCGAGCCGGTATCACTCCCGGTATAAACGTTGGGATACATTGACAGGGCTAGTTTGTTTTGGGTAATGGTGTACGTAATAACTACGCGAAAAGACGAAGGGTCACTTAAACTAGAAGACGGCATGCCCCGGGTACCGAACATTGACGTGCAATAATTTCCATTTAATTTCTTAAGTGCGCGAATATACGCTACAAATTGTACTTACGAAGAAAAAAAAATGAAATGCGCATGCACAAGCACCTTTGTAGGAATGTAGGTAGATTTAATGTAGGTATAGGTAGGTTTAAAGAGATTAGATGGACAGTGAGGTGTACCTGAGGAACATTCCGCGAGCCATCTACACTACGCCGAGGGAAAAGGGAAAAGAAAGAGGTGCAAGTTGGGTGGTGAGAAGGACCGAAACAACAGGCGAAGAAGACAGCGCGAAAGTTCACTCAGAGGCTAGAGCGCAAGCAGAACAGTGCATATGTTTAAAAAAAAGAGAAAATAAGGGGCGCTATAACGTAAAACTATTCCAAACATTTCAATTCCAATTCTGCAATCAGGCCTCCCCAATTGGTGAAAAACATTTTGGACCACCCCCACTTCACATGTCTGTCTCGCGTCGTCACGAAACCCGCGATAGCTCCCCATCTTATATGACGCGTACACACTGATTATGCATGATTTGACCGAACAAAAGCAAACTATTTATTTCTGATTCGACGCATTTTCGCCATTAGCCTTCGGCTATTGGTCAAAAGATTTCGGGCTGCACTAACTTCACCTGCCTGCCACGGGACGTCACAAAACCACAATAACTCACCGCGTCAAAGTGACGTGTACGCGTTAAAGATGCATTAATATGCCGAACAAAACTGAATCTTTTGCTAAATAGCCGCAGGCTGCCCCGTTCCGAAAGGAATAAAAGATGGCTGCCGCCGATTGCTCAGGCACTGGCTACTCGCACCTGCTGGAGAACATAGGCTTATTTGCGTGTAATAAAACTGTTTGCGTGACCTCGTTCTGCCAACTCTCCTTTGCTGAGGATGCGTTTTAGTGCCATTTTTAAGCTTCCGTTGCATGCCACCGTGATTGTCGACGAGCCAACGTAAGCTAAGTAAGGGATAGCGGACCAATCACAGACGCCGGCACCACCCTCTTCATCCGGTTATCGATTTTCAGTGCAGTGGCTCGGCCCCATCGAATCCCTCTCCACAAGAGGCGTGCTCCTCGCCTCTTGTGAGCCAATTAGATAAGACAAGCCGCTCAGTGTAGGCAATGTTATTCGTTTTTGAAGCAAACAAAAGTAACCTCCTGTGAGGAGAGCGTTTGATTGGTCTGTTGATACAACCCTGCGAGTGACCACCCGATGCTTGCGTCGGCGGTTACGCAAATTTGACGTCAGGAGATTGGCATAAAAACATATTGGAATAGTTTTACGTTATAGGTCCCAAGGCTTGGATGGCCTGAAAAACATATGTATGGTCCCGCCAAGGGGGGCCCAATATAGCGTGTTTTGACGACGTTTGGCTGTCGCAGTGGGTTATAGAGGTAACAGTAGTTTGGCTAATAACTAACCTCGTTTTGGCAAGCCGCCACGATTTCCCGTGTCAGTTTGTCAACGCACCTCCGTGAAATTTGTCGGGATGGCCGATATCTCTACACCTGCTGACCGAGGCAATCGCACTAGAAACGCTGATGCATGACGAACCCACGAGCATGCGCAACACAGCGGTTGCAAGGGAGGTGGAGGACAGCTCACGTGACAGCACGCACGTGTGCCAAAGAAGCCGTGGTGTTCAAGGGTGAAAGCGTCAAGGCTTCATGAAGAAGCAGCGGAACTGCTGATCGGGGAGACTGCTGCGGGATGCTGTGGGACGTGCGTGTGGCATGTGCCCCGCCGGGGACAGGGATAGTTGATTTGAGCCTGTCGTTGTACGTTCATTTCTTTGACAAGTTCTGCAGTTTGTTTTAAGGTTACTAAATCATTGCCCGTTTTGTGCGTCGCCTTGTACCGGTCGTGAGGGGCCTCTCGCGGACCTTTCAATGAAGCAGCCCGATTAAAACTGCTGTACTCTCAGCTAGCTACTCCTACCTACCTTCTGTCACCTACCGCTCATCTACAGACAATATTACATACAAGGGCGTAAATAACGGAAACGTTGTAACGACGTTCCTTGAGGGTTTCAGTTACATAACGGCCTGTTTACCCAGCATAGAACTTGTCACAGCACAATAATATTTGAGTGCACAGCTTTCTGAAATCATTGTAATGTGTTTACGGTGGGAGTGGTGCCGACACTTGGCCATTCTCGTCTTGTGTTCACACGCTTGCTTACATTCACGCGCTTCACATGTTTGTCTGTTCTAGATCACGTCCTTGAAGAAATCATCCGAGACACGGTAATTGGCGCGTTTTTTTTTAAGTTTGTAGATGATGTCTTTATTGCGATAGCATTTATGTGAACACCTCAAGCGAATTTCTGCCGTCGGCGTCGCTGTCGCAGTGATGTTCCGCATAAAGTCCAAACACGATAACTTCGTCGCCGCGCGCCGCACGCTGAATGTCAGTGTGAGACCTTGCGAAGGTCAACCAGCGATCGCGACTCAATCTCGCCGCGCGAAGGAGGAAGGAAGAGCTGAAGCACGCCATATTCTGTCGCGCGAGAGGCACGGGGGGGGGGGGGAGTCGAGGGAAAGGGGGTGCTCTACTCCGGCGGCTACTGCTTACGGCGCAGCCGCGCGGGTGCCGTACTTCAAAGCGATCTGCGACGTGGCCAAAGTGCATGCACCGAGTACCGGTAGTTTCGTATGAGCTGTGCTTTCTACGCTTAGATCGCGTTCAAGCGAGAGACAGCACGATGGTCAATTTGCTCGCTGCTGCTCTCACGTGTCCTCACTCCAGCGTTCTGACAGCAAGTTTCCGCGGTCATCGAGCGCGATGTGTTTACGTTTACCTGTGGGCGCGCGACACCGTGCTTGTTAATTTGGTTGCTGAGCGAATGTTTACAACGTTTTACCGTCGGTAAAACTGCCATACTTACCTCCTTCAACTGTCTATTGATTAACTATCTCAATCGATGCTTGACCTTTCGGGCGAAACTGCGAGTTTTTAATTGTTTAAATACCTACACATCTGTTTTAAGTTCACTTGTACAGATCATGTTCAGTGAGTGCTTCTCGCCTTTGTAGTTGACGCATGAAGCTGCTTTAATAATTTGATTAGGTTTTCAGACTGGGGACTGCATTTTTACTATAGCCGCAATGCGCTGGAGGTACGAGCCTAGAGGCAACAAGCACGCCCGCTTTCTGAATTTGTGGAGCATTGAGTGGTAGGTTAATATTTAGACAGCACCCTGAAGAAACCTTGTGTGTACGAGGTGGAAATCGCCATGTACGGCCAGGCTAAGCGTCTGATTTAGCAGGTTATCGTTCAAGCCTGACAAGCTTGGTGGCGGAAGGCCTCTGAAAAAGCCTGCACGGCCGGGCACTTGAAATCTGCATGTGAGGAAAGGCCAAAGAATGCAACAGTAGTACTCTATCTGCTCTGGATTTTCTGCAGAAGTAGGAAGGCAGAAGCTCGTGTTTTGTAGAAACATTGCAAGAAAGTGAAGACAGGGGTGCAGTTGCCAAGTGTGTGTACGGCGCAGCACAGTAAGCGATTTGTGCACTGGAATCGGAACGTTATGCATTCAGTGCGTTTGTCCAGCGGCAAGGCGCGAAGATACATATATATATATACGACGAATTGTGGCCGCTAAATAGTTGAAAGGCTCAAAGAGCATTATTACTGCTTCATTAAGGTAATGAATATTTTTCTAGGAAGCTGTCCACATACGCCTAAGCTTGTTACCAACTGCACCAAATTGGGTCCAAAGGAGAAGCGACGGTCCAACCCGTACAGCTGCTCCAATTTGGGTTGTATAATCAACCACATTATTGTGTATGGCCTAAATAGCGTACCCTTGTTTTTCCATGGAAGAATACCATGACCTTCTATGCATTGCATGAACTCGGACGGCTCATCGTTCCAAGTAATGCAGAACGTTGTATAAAGTTGCCTGATTGTGATTGAAGCACACGCATTTGCAGCGGGCAACCCGTCGTGGAGGCGTAGTGGCTATGGCGATGCGCTGCTGAGCCCGAACGTGTGGGATCGAATTCCGGCCGCACCGACACCATTTAGATGGGGGTGAAATCCCAAATGGCCGTATAGAGTGCATTGGGTGCCCGTCAAAAACCCCAGGAGGTCGAAATTATTCCGGAGTCCCTCACTATATGGCGTGCCTCATAATCAAATTGTGGTTTTGGCACATAGAAACACAGAATTTTCCGTTGCAGTGGGCACTTATACAAAGATACGTAATCCTTTTTAAAGTTTAACAATTCCTTTAAGGAGTTCGTTGTCGCGGAATAATTTTAGGCCGTCGATTGTTTAGCCTGCTTTTTGTTGCAACATCTATGGGATCTGGTTGATTTTCTTCGGCTCCGTTGAAGTAGCAATTTCGCTGTTATCCTTCGTCCTTACTGCATGGAAAAGAATGGCCTGCAGGTTGCTGCAGTCATGTAGCTTTCACGTAGGCATTAAGATAATGTGACCACGGCAGAACAATGTGCGCATAGTAGTGTAGGAACAATAAGATCCACTTTAGCAGATGCAGCGCAAGAAAATAAAAAAAATGAAGAGCACTGTCGTTATGACAAACTGCGTGGTACAGCACTGCCACCACTGTCGTCGCAACAAAATGCCACAGCGAAAATAACCAGCGTGCACGGGAAATTTAGTTCCAGTGACAGCCTCTACAGCGGCGCCCTCGCTGGAAAAAACTGAATTTCCCGCCTTTAAGGCATTCATTTTTACTAAGTTGCGTTCCGTTCTTTAAGAGTACCCAGCTGTTTTCCTAAGTTATTTTCATCAGTTGACAAGAAAATTAGGGAGGCACCGGAAATTGCGAAAATGAAGGACGCATGCATGCGCGAGTACGGCTCAAGTAATGATCATCGAAACAGAAATACATTTTTTTGACCAATCGGTATGGGGTGACAATGTATGAACAATTAGAAAGCTTCTCTGCACCCCTATTCTGTTTTACTGTGTACAGCATTCTCAGGGAACCAACCACGTTTTCTTGTAACTCTAGCCGTATTTATGGGCCGATCACGAACATAATGAAGTCCAAGAGTGGTAAAAACAGCACGCTGAGACATGTACATTTGGTACCATATGGTACCTCAATGTGGTAAAACGAGCTTTCTCGCATCCTTCCCTCGTGACAGAGGGTTTTGAGACGCTGTCCCGTACAAAAGTGACTGTTGATTAACCATTGATATATTGTTGGGGAATTGTTGAAACAACGGACTTCAACCAATTTTCAAGAGCAATTGAGTTCACTCAACCCTTGCACAACAATATTACCGTTGAGTGTTCTCAATAAACAATTTATTGGGTAATTTGTGTTGATTTTTCTAGTAGTTTTTTGTTGTGTAGCAGTTGAGTCCAGTATACAATAATTAGGACTCGCATATGAAGACATTCCAAACATTTATTGCGATGCGTTCCAACCTCATTCCTGTCACTTTGCGGCAGGTAGGTTCTTCTTTCGCCTCGCTTTCATTAAAAGAAAATAATGTGTGACCGATGGGGTGGAATCGAAGGTCGGCCGTCGAGCCCGGTACTCTAAGCAATAGGCCGCGAGCGCGCGCATACTCCTCTCATTCGAAAGCCAGTAAGCTCTGAAATGCTTGGCGCGTGCGCCGCGTGCCACTTCCTGGTGCTGTCGCTACAGCTGGCGCTTTGAAGCGCCTATCTCCGGGACCGCCCCACTTTCGTGGACATTTTCACTACGTAAAAACTGCAACGTTAGACTAGATTCATGACCGCCCAAGTTCATTACGATTTATTTCTTCGCCGCTGTACAAATGCCATCGTCGTTTTAACATACACTAGATGACATAACCATTGGTACGATCCGAAATGAGGACGTTTCGGGGAGCAGAAGAATGCGAAATTCACTTGCAAACACGGTGACTACGCGCATGTGGAGTTCCCCAAAAGTAGACACGGCGGCAGCGCGGCCAGCGATAAGACAGGTGCCGACAGGCGACGACGCTACCTTCGAGCATCGGACGCGCTGTGGGAACCGTATGATGCAAGCGCGCACACGCTACAAACATACACGGGTGAGGTCTTCGAATTTCCTACGACGTACCCTCTGTCCGCAAAGCAAATATAGTTTTTTTATCCAATGTGCGTGGTACTAGAGATCAAAGAACGAATGCGCTTTGAGATCGCAGCGCGCTGCCGCTATAACCATTGACTTCAAAGAGCTTCAGATTCAGCAACGGCTGCAACAGTATCACAGCTAATCGCTGTATCTGTGGCTGCTCCCGCCTCTCGCCTTGCAAGAAGCACGCGATTTATTTGAGCCTCGCCGAACTGTCGTCGTCTCATCTCCCAAGCCTGCAGGTCTCGTATGTTCAGTTAAGAACACCAAAGGGAAATGAAAGAAATACAAGTAACGGACTCTTATCACACCTTACTTGTCACCTCGTCATCCGCAAAGGCATTACAAACTATTTTAGACGCTTTATTTTTGTAAAAATAGCAAAACTAGTAGTAAGCTTTATTTCTAGGTGGCGCGACAAACGTAAAGGTAGCGTTCGGTTGTGTATGTGTGCGCGCAAGCGGGTGCAACCGAGCTTCGTTTTGTGCACACTTTTGCAACAGTACACACGGTTACTGGTAGTTTCGTAGTCGCATTTTTTGGTCGTAGTATTTATTGTTTGCGCTACAAATTAGGTTGTTCTTAAAATTTTATAAAGGTTAGTTGATCAAAAATTATTGCTAATTAATTAGCGGTTTTTAAGTGCCGTTATGATGTGCTTGAAAGGTTTTTATAACTGAATACCATAGTGAAGCTGTGAACGGCTTTCGGACTCAGTTATTCGGTTGCAGTTGTGCGGTGGTTCACGCCTCGTGCTTCTTGATGAAAGTATTTTTTTTCTTTTCGGACATCATGACGCACATTTTAGTGAAATGCTTTAACGACGATAAGTGGGACGTTTATCCGTTGAAGTGGTCGGCTCACCCAGCTGCTAGTCTTCTACTGATTTGCGAGCCTGGTTGTTTTGATGAGTTGCGCGGCAGAGGTCATGATGCCTGTTGGAGAGAAGGCACCCCGAAACAGTCGCAGCCACACTTCTGAAGATAGGTAAGTAATCTCGTTTTCTTGGGCACGTAGCCTCTTTTTCTATTTTGACATTGACGAGCGTGAGATGTTAAGGACACCGTTCACTTTCTTCTAGCAAACCGCATGCCCCGGAGCAAATGCGCGCGATATTAACTTTCACTGCCACCGTCACTTCGTTTGATACAATAGTTAGCGAAGAGGCAGCGGCGCCCCATGTGCGTAAAATTGCATTGCTTCATTCGTTCCTGTCTAATAACGTTTCCTTCATTTGTATGAGACACTTCACAAAGCGTCACACCGATAGAAGGCTACACCATCATGAGTCACAGAACGCGCAATTCTGTCATGCCAGGTTAAACTGATCAAGAAATCTTACTTCTTGTGGAGATAGGCACAAAGATGGCGCGCTTGCCATCTTGTGCCGTGCAACTTGCCAATAAACCTGTTGGAAGTCAGCGCTCCGTTTCTTATTTTTTTTATCTGGCCGGTTCGGCTTGTTTCTTTTTTTCTATGATGCGCTGTACCAGTTTTAGAAAGTCATTGAGACGCTGCGCCTCTGGTCGAAGGCGTGAACGCCGTCGTTTGAGATCCTGCGTCTTCTTGGTCAGGTCGAAACTCTGCGCGGTGATCTGAACTGCTCTGTGAGGAAGTGGCGCTTGAAGTATGGGTAAAGCACGATGGTAAGAGGAGCTCCGCCTATAAGAAATAGTGTCAAAGAGAGTGCCACAAATAACCACCTACCAAGGCATGCTAGGTAGCAAACGCGGTTGGTTCTGCATAATTTTTTTTTGCAATTCACTGTGTGAATATTGTTCACATTAGAAAATAAATGCAGTCGAAAGTTCAGAGCCCGTATGCGACTTCTCTAACTAGTCCTTCTAACTCATGTCCACGTGCGTGCAGGACGGACGCTGCCGTGTCCCCTTCACGCCTCCGTGAAGCCACTCATTGCCTCCTGTGCTTCATCTATTCACGCTGCTAGACGTTTGCCAACGTCGTAGAAAAGGTTTTGTTACGTGTCTCTTGCTATGGATTGCGTGGTGCACGGGTTTTTTGACAGCAAAATCGACTCTGAGCTAAGACTGCAAAGATAATATTTTTTTTACAAGATGCGTGAAGCTCTACAAAACATCTTCCGAATAAATGTGGCGTCCGGAAGCTAGAATATACATAGCAACATACTATGCAGTTATAAGTAGTAAAACAAAAAAATAATCTGCTGTACAACATTCGTATATGTGCGTTTCGACGCTGATATGCAGTGGATACTCATCGTAATCGGTATGATTTTATTGTTGTTTTGCTCCTCATTACAGTGTTTAGCTGTAACCTTACGCAGATTTAAGACGAAACTACTCGATTTCTTATTATCAGGTTACCAATGTTAGCCACTAGCACGTCTCTTTTCTTTTCCCAGTGGTAAGCATTCGTGGATAGAAGCTGCCTCTAAAAAGTTTGCTTATTACTTCTACTGCATTATCGCGATGCGGCAGGTGGTATTGTCAGCCCTTCTGGCGACGTGCTTTCAGTCCTGCATTCAACTAAAGCGTGTAAAACCATTATTACAATAAGCACACTTAGCCTTTTGACGTAAAGGTATCCGAAACAACACGAAATTATGCAAGTGCGTCTGGCTCCTCTTTTATTTCTACTACGAACGACCATCTTGATAAATATGAACATTTCTGAGACAACTTCCCGTTGGGCTGGATAGTAGGGTCAGCCATGCTTATTACTGCCATTAGTGCGCAAAACCAAACAAACATGGGCTGTGGGTCTTGATGTGTGTGTTAAATTTGTGTTCTAGTGAGAGTTATTAGGAACGTTCGTAACTTCTCTGGTTACGGAGAAATACACCACCGTAAGATACCACCAGTGCTATGGTTCTCGTCTTTGTTGTAAAGTGGCCCTAAACCACCCCTCGGGGTTGGTGAATGCACACAGTCCGAAGATAGCATGCGCTGCCATGAACAACTCAGCGAGGTTTTGCTGTCGTGCGCTGCGCGTAGAGCTCACAAGCGGAATGCTTAGTCGTATTTCTATCAAACCCTCTCTTTTCAACAGAAGACTGTTCGTCACTCTTTTCAGGACGCTTTATTTCGTGATATAGCAGATTCCCATACGCGGCTGCTATTGGCCAATAGCTGAAGCCACTCATGAAGGATGTTTAGATCAGTGCGCTTCTTCCTACTGTTACTGAGTATATTTATTGATGCACTTTATTAAACAGGCTGAAGTATGCAAAAATCTGCTCTCGAATTACGATAATAATTAAGCACTTACGTAAGAAGCCGACTATCGTGTGCTCACGCTCGGTCGCGGCAGCCAGCTTAGGAATTAAACTTTGGTCACCTTGCTTGTCGGTGTCGTAGCCATCTGGTCTCGCTAATTTCGACTACTTTTGAGCACTCAATCAGCCTCAAACTAAGCGACCCTTAAGGTCAGAGTGATCACGCTTACCAGCGCGCTCACTCCTGGCGGGTCCTGATTTGAGGCCTTGCAGATTTCGCCTCGTGGTGATCGAGCTATTGATAAGGCTGCAAAATGCGCAAATTCGATGTTGCTGCTATCCGTCGTTCAAGCCGGTGCATGACAAAGCCGGTCCGCACCACGTAGTACAGCCAGAGTGGAACATATGAGCGCGAGCGCCACTCTAGCCCTGTCGTGCACAAAGGAAACGCTGCAGTTGCAAGTAGCTGTGGTCTGCTACGTAGCGTCGATACCACGGCCGTCTCCCTGAGGAAAACCGCGGTTGGCACGTTTGGCGCGTCGCAGGCGCCAAGATCGGAAATAGTGGTGTCTGCGTGAACATGCGAAATCCAATTTGAACTGCGTGCGACGGTGCCGTTCAGTAGGCGGAGCGTTGTGTGTACACCCCGCCCCACCGTCGCATCCATGAGTACAAATCATTTAAGAAGGAGCGGAAGCACCACGAACGCTATGTTTCATTGCCAATAACTCCGCTTCTGCTGAACGGATTCAAAAACATTTAGCGGTAATCTATTTCGGTAATAGTGTAATATAACTGCAATTACATTTCTTGACTACCATAAAAAGCGGTTAAGGGCCCTTTTATAGGGACCCCCGCCATTTTCTGCATCCCATCGCATTCCTTGTGTTATACTAAGATAAGTGCAAAAATAAGTACAAAAATTGTCGCGGGCAATCAAATGGTATTAACTTACAAATTCAATATAAAAGCAGATATGCCTAAGATAGGTATACATTTTCGCATTTCGCTCACCCAGAGAGGACTAATGCTGCTTCCAACCAAAACACTGCTTACATCCCGTGTTACCGGAAGTTTTCTTCCCATCATGAGCTTCCCTTCGTAGCCTCGCTTGATATGGTGACGCCATCTAGCTAAGGCAACTGCATCACGACGACTTGGACATGTCTTGACGACACAAGAAGATATGTAAACATACCTTACATCACACTACACAACACTCCAAGACAATACATAAGATCACACAACACAACCCTCAAACACAGCGACTGATAAGAGGAAGAGGACAAAGTAGGAACATAGTATACTGAGCCAAATATCCACAACAGAACTGAAACGATGCATCCGTGATCTTAAAAACTAAAAAGCAGCAGGCCCCAATGATATCCACAACGATTTTCTAAAAGCACTAAAGACAAAAGCAAGAGAAGGACTACGACACTACTTCAACACCCCGCAGGAGCGTCTGCGTAAGCAGGCGTTTGGTGTGTTGCGACACCACGTACCCGAGCACACGAGGGTTGGACCTTCCCTCGTGTAGCCGTGCGTGGCTTAGCCGTGTCCGGGGAAAAGGGGATCCTGGGGGTTGAGCTTAGGCCGGGTGTTTGGACCTTTAAGGCCCCCCGGCGGAGGCAACACACCTCTTTGGCCTCTGCTTCACGTAGACGGCACCCCCGGACTGACCCACCCGGGGGAAATCGGCAGTCACCTTTTCCTGTCTTCTCCCTCTATACGCTTTTACTTTACCCTCGTCTTTCACACCTGTCCTGTCTTCTTGTATCTTCTGTTCACTTCAATTTTTCGTAGGTGGCAAGGGTTAACCTTGTGTGACTAACCTACCTTGGTTATGTCGTATTAGGTTATAGTTGAGGTGTACAGCTGGCGTGGGCAGAACTTGCTTGCGAGTTCCCGTCCCGTCCCCTCGTTGGGCTCCATGGTGGGCGGCTGGCATCATGACCGAACTTTAAACGCACTTTATGGCTCCACCTCCCCCAGAAAATGATCGCACTCCAAAAAGAGTGCGGACCGAGGACATAACTTCCCAATGCTTCCAAAAAACAAACGAACATTTCCCCAGGTATCATGTCATACATAGTGAAGATCCAGATCAACCAGCTCGAAAAATGTCCCCATTCATAGTATCAAAATCTCTGACTTACGCCCTGGGCCTTGGCTACAAGGTGACGAAGCTAGCCAGTGGCGACCTACTCCTCCAAATCCGAGACAAAGCACAATACTCGAAACTCCCAACTTTAGTGTCCTTTGGAGACGTCCGGGTAACCGTAACTACTCACCGTTCACTAAACACAGTCAAAGGAGTAATATCTGAGCACGATTTCCTGAACCTTTCTGAAGAAGAGATGTTGGATGGTCTGAAAGACCAGAATGTCACCGAAGTCCATCGTATCAAAATCCGAAAAGACAACAAGGAAATACCTACAAAACACATAATCCTGACCTTTGCCTCCAGCCAACTCCCCGAATCCATAGAAGTAGGCTATCTTAGAATAACTGTAAGACCATACATTACAAATCCGAGACGATGTTTCAAATGCCAAAGATTCGGCCATGGCTCTCAGAGCTGTCGTGGCCGCCAAACATGTGCCAAATGTTCATCAAATGCTCATGAATCCGTAGACTGTACCGCTGCACCACTGTGCGCGAACTGTGAAGGGGATCATCCCGCGTACTCGAGATCATGTCCGACCTGGAAGAAAGAGAAAGAAATTATAACGATAAAGACCAAGGAAAACATAACTTATCAAGAGGCGCGAAAACGACACTCCTCATCATTTCAGTTTAAAGCAAAAACAAATTTCGCCGATGTGGTGCGCAGGGGCGGCACACCACACCAGGCCTCGGCCACTGCCCAGGCAAAGCCTGAGGCAGGGCCACTCCCGCCCCCGGCAGACGCAGCGAAGGCTGCTCTGCCACCTCTGAACAAAGGCGCGCCGGCCTCTCAGTCGGCCGCCCGCAAGGCTTCCCCCAGTCGAGAGAAGCCCACTAACCGTAGACCCGCGGGTTCACCGCGGAAGTCCAGAGCCTCTAGTGAGGCAATGGACATAACACAAAACTTGCCTCTGCTTCAGCAGAAGCACAGCTCCCTGGAGCGAAAAAAAAAGAAAAAACCCCAGTATTGGCACCCCGTAAAGCAGCATCCTAAATTTAACTACACTCATCAAACATGGCGTTCCTTACACAGTGGAACTGCCGAGGACTAATAAATAACTACAGTGACATAAAAGAACTGTTAAACACACTGTCCCCAGTGGCTTTATGCTTACAGGAGACCAACTTAGGTCCCAAACAAAAAAACATTTTAAACAAGTACAATGTCTTTCGGTCTGACCGAGAACACGCAAGCAGACTGTCTGGAGGTGTTGCTACTGTAATTAAGACTGGTACTGCAACCCAAGAAATCAAACTTAAAACCAAATACGAAGCTGTTGCTGTCACTGTCATCCATTTTAAGACGATCACAATATGCAATATATATCTTGAGCCACACCTAACAGTAACACTTAATGATTTAGAAACCCTTTTAGAACAACTACCAGAACCGTACCTGCTTGTTGGTGATTTCAACGCGCACTCCGGTTTTTGGGGAAGTGCACACACTGATGCGAGAGGCCGTATTTTAGAAGATTTTATTTTAAGTAATAATGTTTGCCTCCTAAACACCGGCAAAAGTACATACTGCTCTCCGAGCACGGGAAAAATGAGTTCCATAGATTTGTCTTTTAGTTCACCCTCTGTTTTTAACGATTTTAAATGGGATGTCATCAACAACCCATACGGCAGCGATCACCTGCCTGTATTAATCAGCCTAACCTCTCCACCACAAGTCATCCCAACAAAACCACGACGGTGGAAGTTACATTTAGCCGACTGGGCACTTTTTAAAGAAAGGGCCAGTTTAGATAAAATAGTTTCCGATAATTTAAGCATAGATGAACTGAATGAAGCTATCACCAACTGTATTTTAACCGCTGCACGCCTGGCAATTCCTCAGTCTTCAGGAGTAGTAAAAGAGAATCACAAAATTTGGTACACACAAGAATGCCGAGACGCAAAAAGGAGACAAAACAAGGCCTGGGGAATTTTTCGTAGGTACCCAACGCAGGAAAATTTAATCAAGTTTAAAAAGTTCAGAGCAAAAGCCCGGTATATTCGCCGTAATGCAGAAAAAACTTCATGGCAAGGTTACGTGTCCTCAATAAATAGCACAATTACATCAAAACAAATGTGGGAGATGGTAAAAAAGATAAATGGCAGCTACTCCCCATTCACGGTTCCATTTCTCTCTGACCCTGGCACACAGACAAATATAGAAGAACAGGCAGATATCCTGGGTGAATATTTTTCTGCGGTCTCCAGTTCATCTCACTATTCAGAATCATTCCTGAAATACAAAAACACAGCTGAAGGACAAAGACTGCCGACAAGTGGCGGTACAAATGAACCCTATAATAACTTACTTACAGTTCAGGAAATTAATAGAGTACTGTCCGCTGGTAAGCAAACTGCACCTGGCCCAGACGAAATACATTATCATATGTTAGCTCATCTCTCTGAACCGGCTGTGGAAGCACTTTTAAAATTTTTTAACAAAGTTTGGGTATCGGGGAAGCTTCCCGAAGCCTGGAAGAAGGCCATTATTGTTCCTTTATTAAAACCCGGAAAACCATTCACACTCCCTAGCAGCTATAGGCCCATAGCTCTGACTAGCTGTCTAGCAAAGTCCTTTGAAAGTCTATTGAATATCAGATTAACATTTGTGTTAGAAGACCGGGAGCTCCTAGATGTCCATCAATGCGGTTTTAAAAAGGCTTGCTCCACCACCGACCACCTTGTCCGTCTTGAAAACACTGTTCGTGAAGCTTTTATACACAGGCAACACTGTCTATCTGTCTTCTTCGATTTAGAGAGGGCATATGATACAACGTGGAGCTTTGGGATCATTCAAGACCTGGCTGAACTAGGCATCCGCGGCAGGATGTTGAACTGTCTGAAGGACTTCTTGTCTAACCGTACATTTCATGTCCGCCTTGGCTCAACCCTTTCAAAGAATTTTATCCAGGCAAATGGAGTACCTCAGGGATGTATTTTGAGCACAACACTCTTCATTGTAAAAATGAATTCTATCAGGAAAATAATCCCAAGATCCGTTATGTATTCTCTCTATGTAGATGACCTCCAGATAGCTTGCACATCCTCGAACATATCAACATGCGAACGACAAATACAGCTAACAATAAACAAACTAGTAACATGGGCAGACAGAAATGGTTTCCGTTTTTCCCCACAGAAATCGGTGGCCATTCTTTTCTCACTCAGACGAGGCATACAAATAGATCCCACCCTACACCTGAACGAAATAGATCTGCCTGTAAAAAATGAACATAAATTTCTAGGTGTAACATTTGACAGGAAGCTCACCTTCCTGCCTCACATAAATGCTTTGAAAAAGAAAGCTTCTCAGTCCCTGAACATACTCAAAGTGCTATCGAGAAAACACTGGGGCGCCGATAGGACTTGTCTCTTACAAATTTACCGCTCTGTAGTACGCTCTATCCTGGATTATGGATGTATAGTGTATGGGTCAGCAAGACCATCGTACCTGAAACGGCTAGATCCAGTATATAATTTAGGTTTGCGTCTCTCCACTGGTGCATACAGGACATCACCCATAAACAGTCTTCATGTAGAAACCAATGAACCATCACTTACAGATAGAAGAGCCATGCTCACAAACTCGTACATTCTAAAGATCCGTTCGCTTCCCAAACACCTATGTTACCCCATAGTTACAAAGTGCCCATCAAGAACACTGTTTAACAACAAACCACAAACTATTAGGCCACTCCTCCTGCGTTTCGAAGAGATGTGCCAAAATCTCGGCATGCTAAACATATTGCCAAACATTGCCCAAAGGCGAGTTCCACTGCCGCCATGGCACAATTTTCCTGAAATCTGTGATTTCACTCTAACACACTTCCGTAAAAGAGAAATTCCGCAACAACATATAATACAAGAATTCCTCACACTTGAAGAAAAGTACAGCAATTTTGCAGCTTTTTACACAGACGGTTCAAAAACAGATGCTTATGTAGGAAGCGCAGCTGTACAGGGGAATTGGAATAAAATAGTAAGACTTCCACAGTGTGCTTCCATCTTCACTGCGGAATGTTATGCCATCTGTGTAGCCATAGAAAAAATAGTAAATGCAAGACTCACCAACAGTGTTATTTACACAGACTCACTGAGTGTGCTCAGGGCCTTTCATTCTGGAAATGCAATTGCTCCTCTGCTTGGAGACCTCATACACAGCATTACAGCAGCCACAGCTCAAGGCCAAAACATCAGGCTCTGCTGGGTACCAAGCCATGTCGGCATAAAAGGCAATGAAAGAGCGGATTTATGCGCTGCTCAAGCTTACGGTAAACAAATTAAGAATGTAAATATGCCCTATAGAGATTGCATGAACTTACTGCATAGTAACGCAAGGAAAAAATGGCAGTCCACTTGGAACAGCGAAATAAATAACAAGCTACAATTAATAAAACCAGTTCTAGGTGAATGGAAGTCATGCGTGCACCAGAAGCGTTTCAAGGAAGTTATTATCTGCCGTCTCCGTATAGGTCACACACATTACACACAACTTTCTGCTGAAGAAAGAAGACAAACCAATTTGCACTTGCGGAGATGAACTTACCGTCAATCACATTTTAATTTCATGTTGTAAACTGGAAAAGCTACGGAAAAAGTGCTTTTCCCCATTTTATAACCAATGCATCCCTTTTCACCCAGCACTGCTCTTGAGTGATAATGCAATTGTGGATATGTCTAGCGTTTTTAGATTTTTAACAGAAGCTGGTTTTCTTAAAGATATGTAAATCATCACGCAGTACTTCACCTCATACACCACAGCCATTTCTCATTCCTGAGAAAAAGGCTGAGGACTTTATTTGATTGGTTAGGAGCCTCGAGATCCTTGCTGTGGCAAGGATGGCTGCTGAGGTTACCCGACCCCTTTTAAAAGTTTTTATCAGTACCCATTTTTACTACCTTTTTCTTACTCCATCATGAGGTAACCCTAACTATTTAAGCACTCAACACCACCGACTAATATTTACATTTTTATAAAATTACACGGAAAATTCCCCTATACCTTGAGCTTGGCGCATGATGGCCTTAGTCGCCTATGTGCCATAAAACACAACACAACACAACACACTACTTCAACAACATCATTGAATCAAGCCGAATCCCGACAGCATGAAAAGAGGCAAAAGTCGCCCTCATACATAGGGGAAAAGGAAAACCACTTGAACAACTAAATGCCTACCGCCTTATATCTATATTGAGCAATGCCCAAAAACTATTCAGTGTAATCTTCAACCGAAGACTGCAAAAGTTCGGTGAATAAAATAACCTATACAATGAATCTCAAGATGGCTGCAAACCAAACCGCAGGACAACTGACCATATATTCACTCTTACCCAGGCTACAGAAATGAAAAATACGGAAAAATCAACGCTATATCTGGCTTTCCTTGACAAGGAAAAAGGCTGCGACGGTGTCCCCCACTCGAGCCTTTGGCAAAAACTACTGGGCATCGCAATAGAATGTAGAAGCATAGTCCTGCTCAAAGACCTATACACGGATTGTGCAGCAGTGAACACGCTCCGCGGACTAAGGTCGAAGAAAGTCCAGCAAAAGATAGGACTAAAACAAGGATGTCCTTTCTTCCCAACACTTTTTAACATATACATCCCACAACTCCTCCAAACATTAGACAACGAGGGAGCAGGCGTCGGACTGTCCACGATAACAAATGATAAGCAAGAAGGATACAGCAAAATTTCATGCCTGACATTCGCCGATGATATTGTGCAGCTAGCAGAATCAGCAGCTGACCTCCAACACCAGCTCGACATGTGCTCCTTATCTGCAGGAAACAGCCAGCTAAGGTTCAACGCTGAAAAAAAAAACGCAATGAATGGAAATAAACAGAAACAAAACTGGCGTCGAATTCACCTTCTAAGGGAACCCCATAAAAAAAAACGTCAGAATAAAAATACCTCGGCGTAACTCTCAGCGACCAAGCAAGTTTTCTGGATCTGCACCAAAACGCACTAGTAAAAAAATCTAATCCCCTCAAAGGCTGCGCCTGGCCCTTGGTCAGGCATTCACACGACCCATAGACTGTTGGACGCACACTGTGGAAGGCAATAGCCGTACCAGCGACAACGTACGCAGACGACGCGCTGGCCTACTCCAGTGAAACCATAAAATATATAGAGCGTCACCAAACAGAACTAGGCCGCTCGCTGCTAGAGGGCAGCATGGCCACTGCAGATGCTGTAGTAAGCGGGAAAATGAGCTGGTTCTCGTACGAGGCAAGGGAGGCGAGGTCCAAATTACAGCACGCCAGCAGACTCAAATTCATGGCAAACACAAATTACGGTCGCAGAATGTACCTACACCTACGATACGAAAACATCAAGACGGCTTGGATTCGGAAATACACGTCCCTAGACACGAAATACAGCCAAAATTGGAAACACGACGAAACTAAGATAGTGACGGAGTGGCCCAAATCAAGTCGTCAACGAACTCAATGATGCTGATGATGCTGTCGTGCACCCCATCGATGATGATATGGTGCACGGCAATGACAAAAATGCAAAGCCTGGCACTATATTATCGTTACAAGCCGGAGCCGTACCCATCACCATACTACCGAGGAGATAGAGGCTGCGTCGTCCTGTTTCAAGCCAGCACTAGCGTTCTCCTCACAAACCAACAGCGCCAACAACTATTAAGCGTGGATACGATGCGTCGCTTGTGCGGTGCACCTGAAGAAGCCCTCCTCCACGTTTTACAGCAAAGTCCGAGACTCCCCGCAGATCCCCGATCGTGTCCCCTGGCCGAGAGCCTGACGCGAGCGGGTGACACCAGGGAGGACCGAGCTGCCCGTTCAGAAGCTACCAAAGCCCGGCTGGACCAATGGGAACGGCTGGGCAGGCCCGCCGAAAATCTGGAGCCAAACCCCTAACACACATCGTCGAGCTAGAGCCACCCCATCCCAGCAACAGTGAATTCCGATAGTGCCTATCTACCGACGCCAACCCCGCCAACTACTACGCTACTACTCGCTGTACGGCTGATTCCCGGCCAACCAGGCAGCGACACTTGACACCGGCATGACTAGCGGATTGGATCGTCCTGCCTTGGTGAAATCCGAAGCGACTAGAGTACGGTGAACTGGACGTACCAGGCGGCCTCAAAGACTGTGATTACAACGAAACTGTGCGTTATGTTGTTTATCTTCTTACTTTCTACGCCTTACTTTCTTTCCTTGCTTGCTTTCTACATCTGTGGCATTGACAAACGCCTCCCATGAGTCAAAAGAGATTAAGGATCACTCGCCTATTTACATATTTACTTACTAACGCACCTTCTCATGCAAAGTAAATTTTATGAATAGCCATTGGATGTTTCTCAAAAATGTACAAAATGAACTTTATGCACTGTTCCTACGAATGGGTTATGTGCATATTCTTATTTTTACATTATATTTTGTGTGTAGACTGTTGGACAGTGCACCTGGCGTCAGTTGCAAACAAAATTAATTTGTATTGCACAAATGTGTGTCTCCTCTTCATAACATTAAAAAAGAAGCATAAAACATGTTTTTATTTTTACATTCGTCATTGTATGTATACCATAAACACCCACGATATATTTTCCTGTCCAGCCATTAAAAACGAGCAGCATAAGTCACGTTTGCTTGTGTCAGATTCGCTGCTGAAAACTGTTGATGTATGACGCTGAAGTCGGCGCGAAAACTGATTGCAGAAGCAAATTAAAATAGCAAATGCTCTGATTTCGGCCTTTTCACTCGCGCTGGAGGCATCGTCAAGTGCTATTATAAGCAAACGTGGTATAAGAAGAGCACGCATAAATTGGGGCACAGGATACCTTTAACTACGACAGAAATGCAGTAATCGTATTGCGTGGATGTTAGGTTCGCATTATCTAATTATGAAAGCCCCCACTACTAGCTTGTATAATGAAACTGGTGCTAATCATCAAAATATTATATGGAAATAAGTGTATCCTACAACGAGGCAAAGCAGTCAGATGTAAAGTCGTAGTGCATTTTACAGGTTGTCCCAGATAAATACCGAGTTTTAAGAAATGCACGAATTATTCTATGCAAATAACACGAAGTATATGTTCATTAAAGCCTTGCTGAGATACCCGCCAGTAATTCTTAAGTCACCTGCTTTAAATTAGTAGATAGAAGCAATTAGCTAAGCTACTAAATGGTGGTGTTATATTCAAGATATCAATAGCATACTGTCGAGAACCGAGACAGCCGTAAAAAATGAAGTCTTTCGGGCAACATGCACATGCGCCCGCGCGAACGGCATAGCAGCTCCATCCAACGGTCGCAGTGGGAAAGCAAGCAGTTCATCTTTTACTGTGGCGATAAGAGCACGCACGCGTGCGTTCGTTCCACAACGTGCGAACAGCTTCCTGCGATTATTACATATAGAGATAAAGCGAATGCTGTGCGGAGTTGATGTAATAAGCAGTATGACGTTTGTTTATTCGTTTTCAATTTTTCAAGTACTCTGCAGGAAGAGGTCCCGGAGTGGAGTAATGAAATTATACTTCTTTCCCCCGTATTCACAAAAAAAAAATAAAATAAAGAAAGGAAAACTATTCATCTAGAATCGTTCGTAAGAGAAATTCCCAGGTAATTCTGATACTGGACATAACATTAGTGAAGGCGGCCAGCCAATGACGAGGTGCACTTACGAATAAAAAACTGTGAATTCCGTCTCTGGTTAGCAGCGTTTTGTGATCAGCACGTAATCAATTGCGAAAGCTTCAGAGACTTAAACAGATTAAAAAAGATAATAAATATGAATTAAAATATAACCACAATAGCCACTTACTATCTTAAACGAGAAGCGTGCTCAAACAACGAAATGACCATAGTTAGCCTAAAATTAACATGCAGGGGTTTCCATGGAATCCACTACCAACACACCGTACTTAAACCATTAGGAACGTTGTTATCCAAGATAAGTGTCTGTAGTGGGTTATTTTGTAAATAACAACAGTCTTTTTTTGCTGACAGCCATACTTAAGGTTTTAGTTCCTGTAGATGGTGCCGGCTGCTCTTCTTTCAGACATAATAATTGTCCTCAAAATAATGATCATGACATAAGCAGCCATTAAAAGAAATATAGGGACATCATTTCTAAAGTCCACGTACAAAACAAAATGTTCCTCGGAGTTAACGAAATATAAACATTTCTGGACAGGTGCAAATAAGCGCCCTTGTTTTGTGCCACATTTCATGCACAACACTTGCGAACACGGGCACAAGAGCCACGAGAACACAAAGAATAAAGGAAACATGGAAGCATGAAAATGCGCGATTCCGAAAGAGCAAGAACAAGATCACGAAAAAAAAACAGATGAAAATTTATCATAAGCAAATTTAGTAACCTTTTGACATTCCCGATTCCTCCAGAAACTTAAACTGCGCGTGGAGCAGCGTGTTGCATTTTTATTACAGCCATGGATCGATGATTTTTCCTAACCATTATGGTTACCTATGCGAAGCAGTTAGCTTTTTTACATCCCTCAACGTCTCACCTGGAGTAGCGTGCCCAGCCTTTCGCTGGGATAGCCTCCCCCTATTTCTGATTTATTCATTCAATATACACCTAAAGGCCCTCAGATACGACTTCTCAATATAGGTACAGAATTGTAAAGTTAGTAGCATTAAATGACGTGCCATACCTTAAACAGAACATATATTGAAAAAATGATGTTACAAGGTCTCAGGAGCGATTTCTATATAAACAAAAACAATGCAGTTAGGCTTCAAGATACATTTGCGCACTAGAGGGAAAAAGGGAATGGTTAGAGAGAAAAGACTGAGTGAAGGAAAGGAAGTGAGAAAAAAACACCGGGGAATAAAAAAAAAACGCACTGATAACCAATGGTTAGGCTTCAAGATATATTTGCGCACTAGGGAAGAAAAAGGGAATGGTTATTGTGTGAGGGGAACGACTGAGTGAGAGAGAAAAAGAAAGTGAAAAAAAACCGCACGCATAATCGTATAGTGAACGCGGAAAACTTCCAACATAAAACATGGCCTATCACAGAATGAATGCAAACGCGTCCACAATTAATACAATAATATACCGTCATCGTTCTCTCTCTCTCTCTCTCTCAAGAAGCGTGTAGCTTTGCCAATAGCCCCCTTACGGTGGGTGGGTGGTGGGGGTGAGTTCTAGCAACAGGCGGATTTAGCCTGGCGATCAAGGCCGGCAATTGCTCCGCCCGAGCGTCTCGCACAATACCGCTGAAGGGTTTCACCATATGTCCATCAAACCAGTCTCTCTTAAGAATTCGACAAGGAGACGTGACGTTTCTTTGCGGGCTATAACTGATCCCTCTGGAAATATAAGGTGTTGCAGGCACGCATATGCGGAAGGTCCTTTTGTTGCAGATTTTCCAGGAGAGCGTCCCTTTCATCTTGGAATTTAGGGCACGACCAGAGAAAGTGTTCGATGTCTCCTGTCTCGTCGCATGTCGTACAGTTCGGAGAATCGATACGCCCCGTCCTAAATAGCCGTGCTTGTGTACTAGAAGATCCTGTCCTTATTTGATAAAGAAGCCAGGAGTTTCCTCTAGACGAATTCTATTGGTTACCCATGATATATGTGGTGGAACCCAAAGTGACCCAAACCGATTTAGAATATCAGATTTCTGAAATTGGTAACTCTTTGGGCCCTTGACATTGGGAGGATGAAGGAGCACTGCGTATGCAAGAGCATCAGCTTTTTCGTTGCCAGCAATATCAGCGTGGGAGCGAATCCATTGAAATTTTACGGTGAAGCCTTTGTTGTCAAGTTCTTTCACGAGGGCGAGTGATTTACGTGGGAACTTGATGGACGTTAGGCCCGGTAGAGTTGTTGTAACGCGGCCTTTGAGTCCGTAAGGAGGACCATATTCTCTGAAGGCAATATCTTTAGTTTGTGTAGAGCAGCAGTTGTTGCCACGCCTTCGACAACGGTTGATGAGGCTATACAGTCCAGATGGCCAGACCAAGCATATGTCATAGAGGGAATATGGAATGCACCTGCACAGCGATCTTCGTCTAGTTTGACAGAACCATCTCTGTATGCTTGGAGGTGATTCGGGTAAGTTGTGTTCAAATTGTCCAGAACTAGTGGCTCGACTTCTGCAGCCGGAATGCAGCTCTTTGACTGTAGGCATGGTACGCTAAAGTTGCATGTTACTGGGGGTATCATATCGTTCACAATGTGAAAGAAGATGAAGAAAAAAGAAAACCTGTTCACAGGAGCATGCAGTGATGTCAGTTTTTGCTATCTTATACAAGAAGCTTACACCCTATAGGCTGCACCAATCCGAAGTGTATGAATTGTTGTTTCAACAGAGCGGCTGGTGTTAATCGGTAGACTGAATTGTAGATAGGGGAGGTGGGGGGGGGGGGGGTCAATGTTTGTTGTGCTGAGTTAATTATTTCACCAACAAGGTGCTATGCGCTATTGGTGGGTGTACAAATTTCAATGGTCACAAAAAAATGCGAGCGTAATTCCTCCATTGGTTAACCTTTAGGACGGTGAAAGGTCGCGGTGACAGGCTCACTATATGAACAGAACACAATAGAGCGAAGTATTTGGCTGCGTATGAATTCTAGATGTTGTAGGTGAAAACGATATGTAAGATCGTGTATCGGAATGGAGCGACTAGCGCGGCTATGTCTAAAGTACTTTAAAGCGCACTTAAGGACAAATCAAAGCGGTGACACCTTTTGAAGAGCACGCTGATTAGGATGGCAGATTTTTTTTTCTATAGATGAACAGGAATATCAACTTCCATACAGTTATCTTGTGAAACTGCAAGGAAATTAATCAGTAGATAACCGCATAGGAATAAGCATTAATTGAAGAGCTGCTTCTGTCCTTAATATTTCAAGTTCACGTTGTAGTGAGTAATTTATGCACCATGTAATTCAGTTATCGAAAATGTAGTAAAAGAAACACTCGCAAGGCTGTGATTACATGTTTGGATAAACGACAAACATTTTTGCGCTGAACAGTAACTGCACGGTAATATGGCGCTTAGTGTAAAATAAATATCGCAGGTGTGCGTGTATATGTGGTGAGGGTTGACGCATATACAAGTGAAATAAGCTACGCTCCACTAACAAAACGCTCTTGAGATTCACAGCTGTAAATGCATGTATGTACTTCGTTTTTGTTTTCTTCGCGAAAGCCTGCTTATAACGCGTCTCTAACACAATTTGAAGGGCGGAATGCAGAACTTATCGAAACAGGTTCTGCGCCACTTCTCTGTTACTTTCTACATCCCCCCCCCCTTTCTTTGTTACTTATTTCCCCTACTTCGCACGTTGCAATTCAAGCGAAATTCATTTCTTGCTTCTATAAGCCATTTAATGTTCGTTTGGATAATCATGCCTCATTATTCACGAACATCGCACGTTGCTTTGTACAGCACTGAATAAGTGGTAGCCATTTACTGACATTACGCGCTGCATTCCGTTGTGCTGCGCCGAGAGCAATGTAATGCGAATAACCACACATTAAATATCTCAGGCGTTTCCAATACTCACGCGAGTCCGAGCCATATACATTACGCTTGGTTTCAAAACACTTTCCGGGTATCACACTTACTCGAAACGCGCGATTAACTGCAAGTTGCATCAAATGAAAAGAAGTAGTCACTTGCGAATCAGCAGTTTTCCAAACTGCCGACGTCATACGCGAACCCCTGCCGCTTTCTGATTCGCTTTCATTGACTAGGTGTCAAAGTTCACTTTTGGCAGCAGCAGCGTCTCAAGCCCGTAATACCACCCCCATCCACCGCCTACCCTAGATGCCGCAGACACGATGACGGGGCTTTAGCAGCGTCCGAACAAGTAACGCCATCCCTCCGTTGGCACTTGAAACACGACGGCGCCCAATGTGGACGCGCGCGTTATCATCTGCTCATAGTGGTGCGAACAAGCGCGTCCGCTCACAAAAACAAGAACACTGCGTGGTAGTAGATATTGCTTATTAATATCAGTTGCGCACTTTGCCGAGTACAGTAATCTTCAAGCACGGCTTGCTTTCATAAGGTCCTGATATGAAGCGTTCATCAGAAGTTGCAAAAATTGCGTACCTTGCAGATTCATGACTGCCAGAAACAAAGGAAGACAAAATACGAAGAAGACAGAAATAGAGCCATTTGCTTTGTCTGTGGCCTTTCTATGCGACAGTTGTCTCGTTGTAAATCGAGCACCGACTAGCCGAGCCGTCGTTTTGTTTTCTAGGCTATGTCTTGGATACGGACTTTTAGTGTTGAATATTCGAATTATGGAGCCATGCTGTGACAACCATAGGAGACGACGAGGACAAAAAAAATTGGGAAAGTGGGCCTTGTTTGAATTATAAAGCTCATCCGTAATGGAAAGGCAAGTCATTGCGAGAGACTTGTCCTGACTCCGTGTAGAACATTTATTACTCTCTCTCCGTCAAAATGTCAACTAAGATAAATGGTCGGTTTTGCGCTGACGAACTAATAATCGCAACCTCTCGTCATTTCCTCAAAAGCGGCACCAGCGCAGCAACGTGTTTGAGCAGGTTGACAGAGAAGCGTGTAAAGACTCCGCTTTTTTAAAAATTATGACAGACTATCCACAAGGCGTACGTGATGTATAATGAAGGAATATATATATATATATATATATATATATATATATATATATATATATATATATATATATATATATATATATATATATATATATATATATATTAATTGCCTATTATTCCCATCCCGCAAACCACCAAAACCCTTTCCTACCCTATCCTCTTAACAATATGTCTGTTGAATTGGCAAGGGGCCTCTTGTTTTATTTTTGCCTCAGTTAATTGGAAGGGTGTCCACGAGAATATATTGTTCCCTTTGAAACTGGAGACAAAGTCAAATGGTGTGTTCAGTAGTATTAGATAAATGGCAGTTCGAACACTTCCCCTGATCTGGCGGGAAGAAGACGAAGTGGTTCTCTTGCGGAGCACATCTCGCCCGTCTCTGTGCTTTTCTGGACTTCTCACTGCACCTGTGGGGTCTACCGCCCCCTCCATCGCGGTGATGGATGTACAACACCCCGAGGACCCTCCCGGCTCCCGTTCACCCACGGGCATCGGTTTGAGGAAGCGAGGAAATACATCGAGTGATAGCGAGGACACAGAGCTGTACTCCGCATCAGGTGACGAGTCCTCGGAAGACACCTTTCGACTTGCCCAGTACTGCAAGGCCAAACGAAGAATTCTCAACTCATCTTGAGCGTCCAGTTCGAACGCCGTGAAAACAGCGCCTCAACTATGGCCTCACTCCATCCTGTTTGTGCCACAGAACGCTACTGACAACCTGCGCGTCCTCAACAGGCAAGCGCTCTCCGTGTATCTAGAAAACACCGTGCCGAATGAGATCAAGGATGTCTGGATAAACACTAGGCGAAACATCCTGGCAATCGATGTGATGAACTCGAATGCGCTGAACATACTACAACATGTAACTCAGCTGGGAAACATCAAGGTCCGCTCCATCGTGCCCTAGAATGGGGCCACAATAACAGGAGTTGTCACTGACATTGACAATAGAATACCTAATGCGGGCGTCCCAGTTGTCATAAAACCAGCAAGTGATCACAACGTCATTGTGCATGTTGGTTGCCTCGGCAACACACGTTGTGTGAGGATAACTTTCAAAGGTGACTGCCTTCCATCCTACGTGAACGTCGGCCACTTTCGCCACCATCAGTTTCGACCATTTATTCCAAGACCAATGCAATGCTTCAATTGTCAGAAGATTGGTCATCTGAAGGGTGTTTGCAGAAATTCCGCTGTGGGCCCTCGATACGCCAAACCCCACTCAGAAGACAACTGCAGCGCAACCACGTTGAAGTCTCCTAACTGTCAGGGTGATCACTGCGCCTCTTCCGAAGACTGTCCCAAGATCAAGAAAGAGATCACCATTCTTAAACGAATGGTGCGAGACAACTCTACCTACAAAGAGGCCGCTGTGAAAGTGCGGCGAAGACGACGTCACCGTCGAAGGTCTTCACGATGGAAAATATCAACTTTTCAGGAAAAGTCAACTCGTCAAGCAGCAGCCTCAGCGGAAGTTTCCAGCACTCCAAACACCGATGTAGCGAGGGAGAAAACTGCCAGATCTCTCTCTACAATGGTCGCGTACACGACCACCAGAAGAGCCACAGAAGAAGCCGCCCCCAGTACAGCAAGGTGCTATATCCGAGGAGTCGCAGAAAACAGATGAGCAAGTGATAGCTCTTATTAGGCCTTTAATGAATGCCATTCGCGTGTTGATAAGCAACATGCACACACCGTCTGCCAGAAGTGCGCTTCAAGTACTGGACGCTCTGAGTGCGGTGCTGGCAACCCTTGAGTAGATCATGGCTCCACAGCCACTGCCTTTTAGGGATGAGATCCGACAAGCAGTTATTTTTCAGTGGAATGCCCGCGGACTCAGAGCGCGCCTTTCAGATTTCCGTCACTTCGTGTATACCAATATGTTTCCCATTATCATCATTTGCGAGCCGAACTTATCGAACACGATCAGGCTTTCTGGATATGAATCTTTTATCTCATCAACTGTTCGTGAAAACAGTAAGGTTTTGGTGTTCATTCGCTGTGACCTCACCTACATTCATCATCCTGTATCACCTAATAACGGTAATCGATATATATGCCTAAACGTAAGGAAAAAGAATTCGGCCTTTACTTTTGTGGGCGCCTACCTATCTCCGTAGAGTCGATTTGATCACAACAGACTACGAGACATCCTTTCCTCAACTCCCAATCCCTGGGTCATTATTGGAGATTTCAACGTCCATCATACACTCTGGGGAAGTCCGAAGGTCACCGCAAGAGGCAGAGCTCTGATATCTTTCACCTCCAGTAATGAACTTTGGCTGCTGAATGATGGAAGTCTTGCGTTTTGATGTGGCTCCACGTACAGCAGATGTCTTGACTTGGCTTTCGTCTCACGAAGCCTTGTCAGACGTGCAGGGTGGTTTGCGGACATAGAGACGCACGGAAGCGACCATATCCCCACGTACAGCCGCCCTGATTTTTTATAATATAGCGCGAGCGTCGACTGAACTGCTGGTGAGCGCCTTATAACGGCGATAAGCGTGCAACAAGAGCGTGCAACAAGGCGAGTGCAACAAGGCAACAAGGCTCGTGCGCGAACTCTCGCCTTGTTGCACGGTTATCGCCGTTATAAGGCGCTCACCAGCCGTTCAGTCGACGCTCGCGCTATATTATTAAAAATCAGGGCGGCTGTACATCAAGATCAGAGGATTGTCCCCTTCCAAAATACGGGATACGATCCAAAGAGTGGACTGGTCTAAATTTCAGTCTATTATGGAAGCACAATGCGACGCCAATCCATCTATCGACTTGGAAAGGGCAATCGAGACCGCGGTGCAAGACACTACGCGTACTCTCACATGCTCTTCGAAACGGACGGAATTTTATGTGGAACTAGAACACCTTCGCGTAATTCGACGACGGGCTGAACGAAGATACCGACGTACGAAGACAATGGACGATTTACGGACCGCCGGACGCACGCAAAAGAAGATCCAGTGCCGGTTAGACAAGCTAGAATCGCAACGTTGGACTGCCTTCTGTGAGTGGCTAGATACACGCAAGCCTTTATCGCAACTATGTAGAACGGTGTGCGGTCTCCGGACACTCCCCGTACAGCGATTCCCATTCAAGGCGCTTGCCCTTTCTCAAAAGAGATCGAAGATTGACGTGGCAGAGGATTTCTGCGCCAGATTATCCGGCTAACTCACAGCTGCCACCATTCCATCGCCTTCGAGCAGCTGTCCGCCACCACGTGATCACCGGATGGATCTACAATTCTCAATCCACGAACTTAAGGCAGCATTAGCTTTGTGTAGCCGCACATCAGCGCCAGGACCTGACGGAATTTCCTACCGAGCTCTGTGTCACCTGGGGGAGCGAGCGCGAGGAGTTCTCCTTGAGGTGTACAATGAATCTTCGAGAGATGGTACGCTACCAACAACCTGGAAGACAAGTCGCCTTGTTCCACTGCTGAAGCCTGGCAAGTCGCCGTTGGAACTCTCATCATATCGCCCAATCGCTTTGGCGCGCTGTGTGGTCAAAGTAATGGAAACGATGGTCCTAGGACGCCTGGAGTGGTACTTGGAGTACCACAACACCTACCCGGATGCCATGGCAGGCTTTCGACGTGGTCGATCATCGATCGATAACGTCGTCCACCTGGTCACCTACATTCAGCATGACAAATGACGTAAGCGTCTCTGCGCTTCTTTATTCCTCGACGTTATTCCTCGACGCCAGAATGGGCGTATGACAACGTTACGCATGAAGCCATCCTCTCTGCTCTTGCAGAGGTAGGAGCGGGTGGTCGGATGTTGCAATGGATACAGAGCTATCTTTATATGCGATCCTTTTTTGTAATCACCGCGGAAGGCCGTACTTGTCTACATTATCGCTACCGCGGCGTCCCCCAGGGCGGTGTACTTAGCCCTGTGTTATTTAATCTAACACTAATTGCTCTCATTGAGCACGTACCAACCACAGTCAGGCTATCAATGTACGCAGATGACATCTTCATATGGACGTCTGCGGTAACACGCCTACAGTTGCGAGTGAGAATTCAGAGAGCCGCCACACAAACCGCTATCTACCTCCGTAATTGAGGCCTGGAAATTTCCTCCGAGAAATGCGCACTAGTGTCATTTACGCGGAAACCCATGGCACACTACAGTGTAATGATAAATGGCAAAATAATACGAAGGGTCCGATCGTAGAAGTTTCTAGGTGTCATAATCGACAGGGACTTGTCATGGAGCCCACACGTATCATACGTGAAAAAACGGTTGACAGGCATCTCCGACCTGTTCAAGTTTTTCGCTGCAAGACCTGGGGAATGTCGCCAAGTGTCATGTTGCAACTGTACAGGGTGCTTTTTCTAGGATTTCTGCGATACATCTTGCCAGCAATAACCAACACAGGTAAAACGAATCTACGCACAATACAAACTCTTCAGACTCAAGCTTTCCGGATCTTTCTAAGCCTGCCTCAGACTGCTTCAACAGTGGCTACGATAGCAATCGCTAGAGCCCACCTTGTCAAGATCCACATTGAAATTGAAGTGCTCAGGACCCATATAAGGCATCTAGCCAGGACTACTCGTCACCACTTCGCCTCTCTACCAGCGGACAGACCACACACATCTTTCAGCCAAACAATAACCGCATATGATGAATTATTGCCAGTTTGTCTCACTCCAGCTGCGAGACCTGCGATTCTTCCATGGTGCCTCACTCAGCGAAAAATCAACCTCACAATACCTGGCATCCCGAAAAAAGCTGATCTATCATCAGCAGCCCTTAAACAGCTAACGCTACTATATTTCTACGTAAACTACCGTGACTCTACGCATATTTACACTGATGGATCTGTCCTCCCAAGTAGCTCTGCGGCGGCAATCGTCATACCAGCGAAAGCTACAACAATCAAATTTAAGACGACCCACATGATAACATCGACGGCAGCAGAGCTCTTTACTGCCTTTCATCACATTGATGATGAACCACCACACAAGTGGATGGTATACTGCGATTTGAAGGCGGCACTGCAGTCTTTACTGTCACCTTTACGGCGTGGACCGCTCGAACAACTAATATTTCGTATTACCGAGACGTTACACCATATAAGTGATGCAGGCCATGAAATAACCTTCCAGCGGCTTCCAAGTCAATGCGGGATTATCAGCAATGAACGGGGGGATCAAGCTGCCTGCTCAGCCCATGCTGAGGAGCACCACGTCCAAATTCCACTTTCTAGAACTGACGCAGCACGGAAGCTTCGCCTACTTGCTCGGCAGTGCACCGCGTCGCAGTGGAATGAGCCACATTCAAGAAATACACGACTGTACTAATTTGATCCCACATTAAGTCTTCGAGCGCCATCACAGCTTCGCCGTGGAGACGCCACGCTTTTATATCGACTGTGGTTGGGCGTTGCCTTTACCAAAGCCTATGCATTCGGCATAGGTATGACCGACACCGCAACATGTGACCACTGCGGCCATGAAGAGTCGTCGATTGCCCATATTTTGTGCACCTGCCCGCAGTACAGTCCACAGAGGGAATGCCTTCGCCACGAACTTGAGCAGTTGGATGACCAGCTGGACGCTGTGAGTTTTCGCGGTTTTGTGACGTCGCGTGACCGGCAGGGGAAGTGGGTGCAGTCCGAAAACTTTTGACCAATAGCCGAGGGCGCCAAATCAGAAATAACTATTTTTCTTTTGTTCGGTCCAATCAGGCATAATCAGTGTGTACACGTCGTATCAGATGGGGAGCTATCGCGGTTTTCGTGACGTCGCGTGACAGACAGGCGAAATGGGGGTAGTCCAAAAAAGTTTTCGACGAATCGCGGAGGTCTGATTGCAGAATTGGATAAGAAAAGTTTGGAATAGCTTTACGTTAGAGCGCCCCAGCTGGACGACCAACCACTATCGGAAAAAAGAATTTTGCACCATCGAAAGGACCTACCGTCACAGAAGGCCGTGCAAGCACTATTGCGCTTTTTGCGATCTACCGGCCTTTGTGAACGTCTTTAACTGAAACGCCTCTTGTGTGTGTGTGCCTCCGCGTGTGCGTGTTTTTCTAAGGTTTTCCTGTGTGTTCTCTTTCTAACCCCTATCTTCCATCCCCAGTGTAGGGTAGCAAACCGGAGACTGATATCTGGTTAACCTTCCTGCCTTTCCTCTTTATCTCTCTCTCTCTCTCCCCTGATCTGGCAAATCATGAAAGAAAGTTGGTCGTTTGGTAACGGAAAAGTTAGTAAGAGTCATGAGTTGCCTCAGGGGGACTTGCTGGGAGCGTGAATAAGATTTTGGAAGAGTAGTGTGATGAACCAGGCAAGCTGAATGCTCTTTGCGTTGCCCCTTAATAGCTGTCCGGTGCTCATCTGGGTCGTATTCTGTAGCCGAAGGAGTCCAGCTGGCTTCAGGAACGTTGGTTAATTGATCACGTGCGCACCAGGTGGGCCTCTTCATTTCCTGGGATTCCAACTAGGGCCGGTCACCCATGAGATGGTGAGATTGATGCAGTAGCGAAGCAAGGTTACCTTGAATTGTTGAATTTTCTTGATCTTCAAGCTGTGTGACAGGGGACACCGGCACTCGAGGAATGCATCTCGACTGTCAATGTGAATGCGTATGCGTTTGTAACATCATAAAACGGATATGTTGGTGGCATGAATGAGCAACTGATAGCGGCAGCTTGTCACATAAAAGACAGAGAAAATGATAAAGGAAAATAAACGCTGCTTTCATATGAAACGTTCCGTAGTGGGTGTATGTGAAATCGTCTTGAAAATGGTGGCCCTTATGCCTAGTGTTAACTTCTATCACCTTGAATAAGAATTTTCTCCATGTCGGCGACACGAGTGATCATGAACACTGGACTTTCTCGCCTTTTTTCATTTGAATTTTTTTCTTCCTTTTCCCCCTTCCCCCAATGCAGAATAGTCAACCGAACTCTGTCCTGGCTAACCTAACTGCCTTTCCTTTACATCTCTCTCTCTTTCTCTACCAACTTGAAAATATATTATAAAATGTTTAAGATATTTTGATTCAATTCACCAACGAAGTCATATTATAGCTCCAGCGCGAGTTTTAAAGGAATGAGACTGAGGCTCGTCAAGGAAAAGCGTGGTCTGCTACCATACATGGACTAAGTGAACGCACACATGCTGTCGGTTCGAAGTTGAGCCCGGTATAACGGGGCGTTCAAGCCCTGATGCCCGGGCGTTCTTACCCCGATTCAATCAGGGCAAGAAACGCACACGCACACGCACGCGTTCGAGTTGTCAACCACTGAAACCTGTCTGCGAGCTTGTACGCGTGGGTGCGCGGCCGTTTAATGCGATTACTCTACTGAGGATGCTTCATGCGCTTTGGAGCCGGGTATGTGCCACTCACCAATGAACCTCTTTGTCGCCAACTTGGGCCACCAGGTATGTGGCATTCGGTATGTGCCGCTCTTCAGCGACAAAAAGGAATCCTTAAAATATTTCTCCTGCGCTGGGAGTAATCGAAGCCTCATATATATTCAGACAATCTTGTCCGAACGTATGTTCCCACACGCGCCACATGCTGATGCAACAGTGTCATATGGCGCGGCGTGTCCAGTGGGATGCGCGACACAGGAACCCGGCTGCATGCACACCTTGCACATGAGGAGTTTCGGTGTTGACATTACCGTGTGTCGCTAAGTGGCTTCAATGCTAATCGCATTACGTGCGCAATCATCGCGAGATGGGTTCTGCACGAACTTCTGTTGTTTTTGTCCCAGTTGTCTTGATTATCGTAACGGTTGGTCCCTACAATATCATTTTTGTTATTATTATTATTATTAAACTGCAAGCTCCACTGGGTGGGGCGATAGGTGATCGTTTGATCGAGGTGATGAAGAAAGTTGCAGTCAATATGTGCATTGCTGTAAATTAGCAGAAAAAGATTTTTCCTGTTTTGAGTCTCCCAAAGCGAATACGTTCCCCATGATCTGGGAATCTGTAGGTAGAACGACAGAAAGCTGAGCTAGTTGGTAAGGATTTATTATGCAAATTATGCGTTCGTGTTGTCCACTTCTCTACTCTTGTGTCCTGTCTGCACGCCTCACTTGTATTTGCATAATGAATCTGTAGGTAATTTATTTGGATCCCGGTTTCGTCGGAGCTGTGGCGTTGAGAAGATACATTCTAATATAATATACCACAACCGCAGTTCGATCCTTTGTGCGGACGCCTGCCTTGCATTTCGTGGAGTTACAGGATGCAATGTTTTCATCGGAAACAAGTATGGAAGTCTTATCGACGGGCCCTTGCATCGACACCGTGCTGTTGTGCTCGAGTCCCTCCAATGTTGCTTCTTTAACTTATGAAGGAAGAACGTATATTCAGGCCCACACGGGTAGAACCTCGAACTTCTAAGTCATTTTGGAGACGCTGAACCTACACGCTCACAATATATTAAAGTTGCACTCATTAAAAAAATTTAAATATTATTGAGGGACACTGCGAGAGGTTACGCAGTATCAGTACTGTGGCCATGTTTCAGTTTATTTCTCTGGTCAACTTGTTTGTTGGGACCTTTAATCTAAAACCAGCGAGGAAAACACACATACATGGAGAGTCTTTCTGTAAAGGATTCTAATTTCGGAGAGTTAGCCTTGTTTATTCTAAAAAAAAGTGTCGTTAACATTAATTATTTTCAACTCAGCTCTCCTTAGTTATTTTTCTTTAATTTTTCGTCAAATTGCTCTCTCTGAAGGAGTGCGTGATCCCATATAATTTTGTGCCGTTGTTTCATTTTCAAAAAAAAAATACCTAGAATTCAGCAGTATCAGGCAGATTACCCGAAAAGAAAAGATAAACTCTTCATCTAGACACGCGATACCTCTGACAAAAATAGCTTCGTCATCTTGAAATACAATAAAAACTAGCTAATGCAATAGCGAACTAGTCTGTAGCTAACAGTACACGCGCTATTCTGATGCAGAAGTAGGCGGGTGAATATAGCCCCTAAAATTTGCCAACAAGTAATAACGGAAGTAGTGTCGCAAGCCTTCACGTCGAAACCCGTCTGTACATAGACAGCAGTGGAAGCGTGGAGTTTCTAAGATTATTACCCAGAGGGAAATCTGGCGTCAATGTTCATGAGAGTTTCCTAAAGGACGCTGTGCCATCATGGGAATGTCGGTGTATGAGTGTGCCTGGTTTCCTCTTAAAAGGAGATATGGCTGCGCAGATAACGCGTTCTTAATGTGAAAATTCTCATAAAAGATTTTCGTTTCCCCATATTACATCTTTCCATGCATTTTGCTCACCTGCAGGGAATAATTAAGCAAAGAAAAGCAAGAACAGACGACAAATCGTCGCAAAGCAAGCGCCAACATTGTCGTCTGTCCTCCAACTTTAGTAGCCCGCCGGTACCTTTTACGTTTCATATAGTTGTACATCCAGTCACAAGCCTACATGATTGAATAAAACATGTATTTGTGTAACATAAGGTTAAAATAGTTCTTTGCGTGCTGTTTTAGTAAGAAATAGACCATTGTGACAGACCGAATGGTGCTAGCCATGCACGTCTTCGACGTATCCTGGCTCTCCGAGAACAAAGCCAATCCGAAGCCACCACATCCCACCATAACAGCTCAGAAGCGCCACATTTCCCTCCACGTAATCTAGTGAGAAACTCTGTGACTGGAAGAATGATAGCAGGAACATCTGGTTGTAAAATTTCAACTCATAAAGTAGAGCTCAGCACTGAGCAGTGTGTGAGTGAGGCAGCTCAAGCAGAGTAGTTGTTATTCTTGCCGCGTTCGCCTTGGTAAGCTGCTAAAATACGTAATAAGGATTAATTGAAGAATTACTGTAATTGGAGAGGTTGCAACCTTCACGATTCTGGCTAGTCTATTTCGCTTATCAGGAAATTTTCCTTCAAAATAAAAAGTAAAACACAAATATTATGAAAATATAAAACTCAGAACTTGGGCACTATCAAACACTCCCACATACTTGCAGAATAAATATGGAAAAAATAAAACAAAACATGAACACCAGTTATCGTTTATGCATAAAGATTTCTTAATACTTCCAACGCATGCACCTGTTAATAAGGAATTATCTCACGGCAATGAAAGCACTCCTTTCAAGGCCAGTAAATCGCATTGTTTAAGTACTGCCCCGAGTGACAATGGGTGGCTGTCAAGCGGCCTAAGTTTGTAGCTTAGCGGCCGCCTTTATAGGGCTGCATCAGACAAGTTCAGCTTGTAATCTTGTAATTAGGCAATGGCATTGAACGTCTGCATGGTTCTTTGCAGCGTTGTAATATACATGCACACGAATGAAGATAACGCAACAAAAGAGTACAGAAGGATGCCAATGAGTTTATTTGTCATCTCACACATAAGCTTACTGATTTCATGCGCAATGAAGATGGAGGCTGAAGTTGACAAGAAGTCCCCTTTCTGCGAGAGAAAACAGAGGAAAATACAATGAATAAAGGTTATTGCAACGGCGCTGTTCTTTAAGCATGCAGGCGTATTAAGCAGACGTTTTATCTTGTAATCACTGCATGACATAGTACACAATGCGTACACACAATAGCCAGGAACTTATGCCGACAACGTTGCCCTTATTCTCCTGTCAACAGGATAAAACAAAGCTAAACTCGCCTTTCTGCAGTTTCACATACAATAAGATCGAAATCGCACTTAGTCTGCATTACGTCCCTATTCGGTAACACATACTCTCTTTATCAGTTCGCGGAAAAGGAAGGAATGTAGAATTCTTTAGGTTGTTTCACGCTCTCCTTGTGTTTTCCCTATGCCCGCCTCTGCATACTTAACATGTAAACTCTACTTAACAGTGTCCAGCAACGCGACGTGTTGAAGGACGCTGCAAGAAGACCCGGTTGTTTTGATTCTCTTTCCTGTCTTCCTGTCTCTGTGTTTTCGTTGTGTCCACCTCGTCTGCACTCCAGTTTTATAGCAGATAGTATTCCTTTTACATACCACATTCGAGTGAAATTCCAGTCCTCCGCACATACACGCTGTCAACGTTGTTGCGCCTCACAAAGACTACTAGGAATGATGGCGACCTGGTCTCACCATTAATGAAGGCCGAGACCGACCCCGCCGACGCCAGCGGCACCTGCGTGCGCGGTCTTGCCGAATCCGGCCTGGTGGCCAGCGGCGCCGCTGTTGAACCCAGAAGATCCCTGCTTGTGGCCTGCACCGAAATTCTTGCTGTCGCTCGCCGAGAAGCCGGAGGTGTGCCTGTAACCCTGGTCGTTCTTGAACGCGTTCACAGTGCTGCGCGACGCGCCACCGGCGAAGGCGCCGGAACCCTGGTTGTGACCGGCGGCTCCGCCTTGGTAGCCTGACTGGTGTCCGCCGGCCGCGGCGCCGTAGCCCGACTGGAAACCACCGCCTACGCCGTGTCCCAGGCCGACTCCGTGCCCCAGGCCAACTCCGTGTCCCACGCCGACTCCGTGTCCCAGGCCAACTCCGTGTCCCACGCCGACTCCGTGACCGACACCGGTTCCAACCAGGGCAGGATTAGCGACAACGCCGAGGCCTGGGCCTACAGCTCCGCCGCCGACGAGTCCTGGGCCCACTCCGCCACCGTAGCCGGCTCCATAGCCGACGCCACCCAGACCCACGCCGCCTAGGAAGCCACCACGAGCCTCGACGTCCTTCTTCTCCTCCTTCTTTTCGTCCTTCTCACTTGCCTTCTTGGCGTCTTCAGCGTAGGCGACGCAAGCCACGAGGGCGAGAATGGCAATTGCGGTGAACTGGGGAAGTGGCGGAACAAAACGTTTACGCGATTGGGACACATGTTTGATGCCCAGTGGCAGTTAAGAGAGCACATATTTCCAGCGCCTCAAAAAAACAAATCCGATGCCTAGAGGTGAATGTACTTTCCCAGCACCAATCCTTTCCTATTACGACAATACTTATAGTATTAAATTCCTAGTTTTAAAAAGTGTTAAACTCCGTAGAGCAAACAACTCCGTTTTCGCAATATTGAACTCGCCTGTTGAAACTCGGCATAGAAGCTCCTCACATTTGACTTCAGTTCCACCTGCTCTTTTCAGGTGGAACTAGATAGGAACAGGCGAATCACTGATTTTACGGAAGGGGAAGCTTGGTGTAAAAATTTTACGGACCGCGGAATATAATCAACAACTTAATCTTTCCGCAGCCTTGGCACGCACCCTAGTATTTGAATTTATAACCTGTGCTATAGTATATGCGAATAATATACTGTCACAAGATTCTACTGACCGCGGCCATGCACTGTTAAAAAATTAAACTTTTTTTGCGGAACCCACGCCCCGTGAAATTTTTATACTGACTATAAAACTTGACAAAATCTATCGCTTCTCGAATTTGCGTCTTAGGACGACCGCACGACTAACAATCGTGCTGCCGTCCGGCAACAGACAGGTTATCGGCTCGTAATGATACCTCCACCTGGTGTTGCACAGAACTATACTAACCATTGCCTGTTAGAAGATGGCATTCAGTGCACATAAAGAGAGTTCAAATTTTCCTCCTTGTCGTAGTTGAGCAGTCGAACTACGTGCTAAAAGGACACGTGAGCATACATCACGCAAAGTTACCATTCGGAACTGCTGGTTCATCATATCGGCAAGACCAAGACGCGCAATCCACCACCCAGACGAGACGCATGCACTCGCAGTCAAAGATTAAGACGATAATAACTTTGCGCATTATAAACGTGCTAGAGCCTACTAACCTGCTATAAGTAAAAAAAAAAACTACGAGTAATGTTTAGAAGGTGCTCGTGAAGGTAAAAATGGTGCTATGGTCCGTAATTCACATTGCACTTTACTGAAACAACAAAAAAAAAACTGTCAACTGCAACATAAAGCAACATCATATTTCGAAGTCACTCGGCCCCAAAGGAAAGCTACGACGAGGTAGCTTGCCCTTGTGACTATGGCCGCGCTAGAGCTGAACGTAGGTGTACACAATAATTGGTGATGAAAGGTGAAAGTGAATAAGGAACAGAGTGACTATGGCCTGCATATTGTTCAACCTTAAAGGCCTGGCATCGGACACTGAAACCAACACCATTGTCTAACCGTCGTAATTAAAAACATGCGTCAAAGCCTACTATGCAAATAAATTGTTCGGCTTCAATTCAAACTCTGCTCTATCGTAAGTGGCAAAAACTGTCTTACCTTCATTTCTCAAATTCGGCTAACAGTGAAGTGGCTCAAGTTATCTTTGGATGCTCGCTGCTATTTAGCGCCCGAAGGTGTTTCTGTGGGCAGTACAGCGCCGTCAGCTTTATATATATCCTGGGCTCAGCTGACCGCATTGCAATCGACAGGAGCAAGACCTCCGCGGTGACCCTGCTGCGCTTCCAGGGGGTAAGGAACGGGAGAGGGCGCGTGGCGCCGGTTTCAACTTTCGCTCTCCACCTCCCAAACAGCGGGGACTCTCGTTCTGAGAAAAAGCTGCCTGGTCCATTTCTCTTGAAGGGTCTCATTAAGAAACTCTGCGACGAGATATGTCGCCGTTTCGCTGGGAAGAGTGGAAATGTCAAGCACCCCTGTACCTCAGCCTTTCTCACGGAGGCAACGTTTGTTTACTATTGCCGCGAAAGAATAAAACAGAGATGCAGGTATTAATGGCCAATACCAGTGCCCGATGGGCAATCTTAGCGAGGTCTCAAGTAGAAGCGACGTTTTAGCTTGAACGTTTAACTAACCGCTGCACGTGAAAGTTGTTTCGTGCTTTGTTGTCTTGCGAATGCGCAAAATGATTTCAGCAATCCAAGGTGAATATCGACACAAACTGTTGACGAGTGGTATAATGCCTCAGGGCCCATTTCTCTTGGTGGTACGACGCCACGCCTCCGAGGGTGGCAAGGCAAAAGTTTGCAGATTTCAACACAAAACTGACCAACTGGTTTATTTGTAATCACTGGAAAACGGGACTGTATTTCATTTCTCATACAGTGGTGCCTCGTTATAATGACCATTGTTAATATGAGCTACTCCAATTATAGAGAACATTTTTGGGAGGCATCACCATTTTCCAACCCCCATTTCGTGCGTGTTCATATATAGAATCCCCATCCGAGCAATGCACAGTGCGAAAACACACGGAGCCCGTAGAAACCCAATGTACATTTCTCTCGTTAATATGGACAGCGGCTGTGTGGACAGTACGCGCTCCAAGTGAAATGAACAGAAATCCCCTCGCACACTGGCGGTGAAACTCCAGCGCCATGCCGCCGACGTGAAGGCGTGCCGCGGTAGGCACGACCGCAGTGCAGTCTAAATAAATGCGTCATTTAAGGGGCACAATACAATAACGCCCGTCGTTGCGTTATGAAATATGCGAACGTAACACACGTGAAAGCACGGAACTTTGTACCTCGTACGTTACAGGAATGTCTCCTCCATTATCGTGTAAAACGGATGAAAATCTGTTTTTCTGCAGCGCACATTCTCCCGGCATAATTCAAAACCAACTATATGTCCGTTTCGCGACGCAATGCGTCGAATCAACACCAAGCATCAACCATGCAAATGCACGGAATACCTGCGAATATCTATCGATCAAGAAATTGTGCGCTGGAGGTCCAGGTGCATAAGAGCTGAAAATGGAGAAGCGATCCAAATGCTAGAATGCCAAGCACTGTCAGCAAGCAGTCGACACAGTGGTAAGCTAGGCAGGTATGTAGTTGTAGCATAGTAAAAAATACCGCTGGTGAAGCAGAGAAAAAACGCATATTTCTCTTTCTTAGTGCGGAAAATTTATTTGAGCGCATAGTGCAGAGATTCCTTCCATTAAATGTGTTTTTTTTTTCGGTTTACGATGGAAGACAGTTTTTTTTTATTTGCCTTTCGTTTCATACATACTGCGCGCGAAATTGTTTTTGTTTTCTTGCTATCCTTAAATAACAAGTGTGTGCACTTCACCAGCCACGTATGTGTTGGCAGACATTTCGTATACGTAAATCTTAATTTCTGCAAAGAGTACAGCTACTCACCGGGTGAGTCAGCACGACTCAGAAAATGGCTAAATAGATACTGGTATAGGGTTTATTCTTATTTATTTATTTATTTTCAATACTGCCAGTCTGTGTATTGAGACCATAGCAGGTGGGCATATTGTTACAATGTAAGCATTGATACAGCATTTTTTCATAGAACATGCCTATACAAAGTCGACTAAACTAGATACGCTACATGTAGCTACGCATTACAGTCTGGTCAAATACAAATGCAGACAAAAGACATCGTTTGATGCATTTAACTAGTGAAGTCAACTCTAACGCTTAAAAAAATGTGATAAAAACAATAAATTGGGACATAATACAATCTCATGTAATATAAATGCAACACGATTACATATTTTGTACATGTTGTAACAGGAGGTCCCCCTGACAGTTTTTACTCTGGGACCTCCTTCTGTATTACATTTTCTTTGTAATTGTATTGTATTGTATTGTCTAATAAATACTTTAAAACAACTATTTACAACCTAACAGTGTATAACTAAATACAATCAAACATAACATAACATAACATAAGAGATTGATCTAAACAATGTAAAAAACAAATTTGCATAAGTCTAAAGTTGTTCTAGCAGTTATTCCTTACTCTTTTCTATCATGTTGTTAAAAAGTGGTGGCGATTCTATATCAGCTATTTTTGAGTCGAGGTAGTTCGACTCCCTAACAGCAGTAGGGAAGAAAGAGTATCTAAATGTGTCCGTTTGCAAGGGTACGCAACTAACATTTTATTATGCTTATGGCGTGAAATACGGGGCGTAGAGAAAGTAATATATTTTGAAGAATTTATGTTAGAGCGGTTCTACAACAGGTTGTGTATGAATTTTAGCCGTGCTTGCCTTGCTTTGTTTACCAGTGTGTCTTTTCCGGATGAAGCCAGGAGTTCTGTGGGCGAGTCAGTGGTTTCGTACTTCTGAATAAATCGTATTGGGTTCCTTTGAACTTTTTCCACTTCGGTTGTGTTTGTCTTTGCGTGACAAAACCAAACCGTGTTGGCGTATTCTAGAAGTGGCCGCACAAAGCTTCTTCGTAGGTGTCTTATCTTGGTGTAAGGTATCTTGTTTCTCGTACGTTCTATGTAGCGTGGTTATCTGTATGATCGTTTGCAACCACACTGCGAAAATTGATTCTTGTTATACTGCCTTTTTTTTCCTGTCCTTCCTCTATCGTACTTCCCAGGAATGGTGCCACCATTCCACGAGGGTCGTACTCAGCACTGATGACGCGCGTTGTTTGGGAAACATTGGCAAACGTTGTATTTTCAGGAGTGTGCTTATGCTATTACCATAACTCACTCTACTTGTTTTTTAATGCTATTACCTTGCAGCCACTCCCATGTTTAAAGTCATATGGCACGGAGGGTATTACGATTTATTTATTTATTTGTTTATTTATATATTTATTAACAAGTGCATTGTTACAATAAACGAAGAAACATTTGGTACTTATTGATTTCACTAAAAAAGGCTACCAAATGAAGCGAAATATAGAAGGTGGCTAAAGACGCCCATTCTTATGACTTCGCACTAAAGTTCAAGTATGACGGCCCAGATCGAAACCATAGTTCATGTGCTCAGTATTTATACAATCGTGTCACTCTCATCCCTGCCCCGTAGAACGTCCCGTAGAGTCCGTGTTCCAAACGTCCAAAAATGTAAGCAAGTGTTCGCAAATCAGTTCGCACTCTAGAGTTGTTTGTTTATCTAAGAATAAACGACTGCCAGTCATGATGGCGAACATATTATTAGCGAATGTTGTCTGCCAATGACGAAAACTTCCTATGGAAAAAAGGTGTTTGTGAGTTCAGCCCGCAATTTTTAATATATATGCCTATATCTATTAAATTTAGGCCAAGTTTCAAATGTTCACCTCGTACGTTGGCGTACCCACTGATTTTTCCGGGCGCTTACAGGGGCCATTTCCAAAACAAATACACGCAAGCGTAGAACTGCATGCGTCTCAGGGTGTTATATTGCGTTGCCATTCGTTTGTTTCTCCAAATTCACTGGGGTTCACTAAGTGTGGTACACGAGTACATGCGCCTTTCTTTGAAAAAATACCCAAATGCCGTAAATGCCGCGCGCGCCCATATTATGTAAAATGCCTTTAAATTTTTCACTGCGCTCTTAAATAAGCGTTGCAAGGGACCAACTATCTAACAGAAAGATGATTTGGGCTGGTTGCAAGAGGTTAATTATTCTAACACTATCTACCCATATGTGTTACTGTTCTTGTACTATGTGCTCCACGTTTAGATATGTGTGTATATATATATATATATATATATATATATATATATATATATATATATATATATATGTATATTTAGATATTAGATATTTCACCCACATGTCCACGAAACCTTGACGTGTCGCTTTGTTAACAGCGAAATATACGTTGCCATCTGAAAATAAACCAAGAGGTCGTACACGCTTGTTCGGGTCCGCTTGTGTTTTCTTTTTTCTTCGATCTTTCTTCGGTTCTTATACACAGCGAAAGCACAGCAAATCGGGTACCAATTCATGAAGTCGGCATGACATCGATGCATGACGTTCCGCAAAGCAGTCTAACCTGAACCTCGGCGCACTTCCTCACAGCAATGACTATACAGGCTGTTTCAGCTAACTTGGGCCAAGTATTTAAAAAACCTATCATACGCGTGTCTAATTGCCGCAGTAATGTTCTGAGTCATATGGGGCACGTCATCATGTATTTTTCAACCCAACAAACTGGGCAATTAACAAAGATTGCTTAATTAACTTTTTAAATATTAACTGCAGCGAAAGATCTTCCATACAAAAGTTGTAGCGCTTGTTCTGAAACATTCGATTACTTCCTCTATGCAAAGATAACTCCCATATTTAAATTTTTCCAGCCTTTCTTTAGAGTGCGCGAAATGTAAAAATACTACATGACTGCCGGCTAACGCGCCGCACTTTTTGTGCCCTCAGTTGTAAGTTGAGCGAAATAGCAAAGGCTCGGGGGGGGGGGGGGGGGGTTCGCTCACAGAGATCTATTGAGCAGGCAGTCGGTGAATGCTATGTCATTGTCCTTTCATTGCCTATGTCTCGAACTTTTCTTTCAGTGGATGTCGCGGTGATATCACGCAGCTGCACCAGCGCGCTGCATCTGAAATGAAAATGCAAGGTGCAGCTGCGTGATATCACGGCGACATTCATTGAAAGAAAAGTCCGAGACATAGCCATACTTTGTTCTCTTCGAATGTGAGTACATGGAAGGATTTCACAAATATATATATATATATATATATATATATATATATATATATATATATATATATATATATATATAGGGCTGCGGAAACATGATCTTGACGCAGTCGACGTTTGCGGCATTCTTGCGTGGTGTCACCTACCTGTTTGAATTCACGCCGCCGGCTTAGTTAATAAGGTGGACTACGGATCAGCTAAAAAAAAAAATCACCGCCCAAACACTCAGTACAGATGGTTAGTTAACCAGCGAAGGCGAAACGTGCGGCCCCGGTGCTTATCACTCGTTTAATCACGACGGTGCATTAAGCTTTTTCTCAGTTATTGGTTGCGGCTTCATGTTTTTTAATGAGGTTTCGCACGCGTTCGGCTGCGACGGAGAGAACGACTTCAGCGACGGTATGCCCGCAGTCCGCCGTTGTCACTTGAGTTCCATGTCTCGTGCTTGCTCGGCGGCGTGGTTAGCAGCATCCGCCCACCATCGACGCTTGCGATTCTTCAAAAATAAATTGCTCCAAGATTGCATCTGCCCGTCACGTAAGACAATCAATGGCTCATACCCGCTTATGCAAGGGCTCATAGCCCCGTAAACGCGGCCTCCCCATTACGACGACTGACAAGAAGTGAAATTCTGCTCTGGAATGATGACTGACAACGGAACCAACTGTGGAAGAATACGACGATGCTCGAGCCATTGCTGGTGATGGAAGTCTTCTGGACACAGGCGCGGGCAGACGGATTTTCGTTTCGGCTAGCCATATGAAGCTTCGCTGTAAAGGAATTGCAGATGCAACACACGTGCTCAAATTTATGCGAATCGCACGAAGCTCTCTTAAAGCGGCTAGTTAAATGCTACACAACTAAATAGGATGTGTGCAATTTCCTTCTTTTTCAGCCTGTGCATCGTGTAGTCTGATGCAATGCCCATACTTAAGCACCGCAAAAGACACAATTTAAATGTGATGATACGTTTATTTTTATGAACGGCGCAGTTCACCAGCTATAAAGAAATCCGAACTCCAGGTTATCCGCATGCGCGCTGTTAGACGTCGACGCAGCGTTGTCATGACGACGAAGGTGATATTTGATGTTTATCGACAGAATAGCGATGGAGGGGTGTATGCACATAGAAGTACGAAACATACCTGAATGCAGTTAAGGGTTCTATACAGCTTGTGTCACAGTGGCAAATACCCATTCTGGGGTGTTTACCCTTAATCGGAACGTACTCAATGGCACATACCCAGGGTCCCAAGAATTGGTAGTCCGAATATAAGAACTCTAACGAAGTCAAAGAAACTGTTCAGTATCATGCATTATTTTATTAAGAGGTGCGTATGCTTTATAGATAACCCATGAGCCGGTAATATACCGGGTGTTTCAGGCAACATTTTCAATGTTTCTTTTAAGGTCGCCTGTGGCAGATAGCACTATTCTAGTTCATCAGCTGGTCTACTCGGAAAGACAAACATTACTTGCCCGGCAGATTGAAAGGCATAATCATCTCATTAAGGAAATTCACTAATTAACTTTTAAGTAATTACCTTATTGCCCATATTGCCATTTATAATTTCTAGCCGTGAAGTTCGCAAGGCGGATCCACCTGGAACGAATTCTCAGGACGACACCAGTTTTGAGATATTAATTCCCGCACTTTGCGGAGAACTGCGTTGGCGTTCCAGTTGATTTCTTAACAAAACGTCGTTTTAAGCATTCAAGCATAAAAGCAACTGGAAGAACAATGCATTTCTCCGCAAAGTTCGGAAATTCTTATATCGAAAATGGTGTCATCCTGAGAATTAGTTCCATGTGGATATGTGCCTCAAGAACTCCACGGCTATAATTTGTAAATTGCAATGTGGGTCATAAGGTGTTTAGTTAAAAAATTAATTTGGGAATTCTTGCTAGTTAGTCGATTATGCATTTCAATTTTTTCTGCAAGTAGTGTCCGCCGCTACGAGTAGACCACTTCATGGATTAGAATTGTGCTATCCACCAGAAGCAATCTTTAAGAATTTTCGAAAGTGCTCGCTGAAATACCCTGTATGTGCAGATTTTATTTGTGATTTATGTTTTCATTATCCGAAGAACCGAGGTGCGCTCGCTGGCACTACCTTGCTGGTCAGAAGTGTCCGTGCTATATTAGAGGAAGTGTTCCAGGCACACACCCAGTTGTCCGACAATGGTGTAGCCCAAGTGTTTTTGAAAAATTCCAAGAAGCCATTGTACATCGTACGTTTGCCAATAAGAGGATCTGCGTGCTTCAGAAATTATTATGAGCCGTCATTATATGCACTTCTATGAACAAAAGGATATGTAAAAGGGATTCTGTGATGAAGTCGATTTTATTCTCCGCCTGAGAATTTAGGTTGAATTGGAGGACTGCAGTCTCAGATTGCCATTGCAAACTTGCCAGTGCACTCGTTCATTTCAGTTTGTACATCTTAATTACGAATGAATTGTCGTTGTTTTTTCAGTGACCCTGTCGCCGTATGCTTTTGCTTACGAGTTATGTGGTCATTTAAGGTTTCACTACGCAGAACATAAGTGGGCCCATTTACCCAGTTTTTTTTTTTTTGGTTGGCTGCGTCCTTACATGCCACGTACGGACCGACCGAGATACTGACCGCCTAATCCAAGGAAAAGAAACTGTGGCGAACTAGTCGAAGAAAGCTTCGTGTAAATATATCGGGCAGCCAGTAAGGTCACTGTCATCATTTCTTTCGGCCCATTTGAACGCGTGGGTCTATTCTCGCCGACTAGTACAGTTGTCCTGAGCAGGCGTGGTAAGGTTTAAGACTCCGGAGTTGAGGCTTATCGTGGCTATGTGCCAGCTTGCACTGATGCCTAAGGTAATTAAAATAAATATTTTTGTACACAACAGCAAACTCATTTTTAAAGGTCCCCCCGAAAATGGTATGAGGAGTAAAAGGCTACATAAATCACCCCTTCAACCCGCCTCGCCCCTTCCTTTTGATTCCTCCACTGCGAGGTAAGAAATTATCGTTTCTGGTCGGCATTTGCCGCCCGACAGAATATCACAGTTTCTTTCTCTGACTATAACCGTGGACAAGATTGTGCGCATCAAATGCTACGCCAATAGGTGACAACGCTACAAGCCATGAGCCCATCATAACATCTGTTGGTTACTAGATTCTAAATCCTGGTGTTAACCTTGTAAATAATATAAAATAAAACAGCGTGACACATCTGTGGTACGAAATCAAAGACCAATTTCGAATACACTAAAATGCGTCCGGTACATATATATATATATATATATATATATATATATATTGCAAGCATTTATGTGGACTTCATTTTCATCTGGACAAAGTCATCAATCATCGGCTCGTGTTCGTTTTTGCAAGACAACGTCTAGCTACCACCCTCAAACAAACGGCCTAACAGAGCGATTTCATCGCAGGCTGTGCGACATGCTATACATGTATATTCAACCTGATCATCGTAACTGGGATGCGATTCTCCCATTTGTAACATTTGCGTACAATACGTCTGTTCAAAGGACCACCATGCAGATACTCTCTGTTTTTCTTAGTATACGGCCGCCACCCAACCTCATCACTCGACGTTTCTTTCTTCTCTGGCCCCGTCAACGCTTCACCATTCATTTGCGACCAGTTTGTGTCTCATATCGCTCAATGTCATCGTCGCGCCCGCATGAACACTGCAGCCAGCCAAGACGATCGCAAACATCGGTACGATGCCTCTCACCGCGTCGTTTCCTACCGCCCTGGTGACGATGTGCTCCTATGGACACCTGCACGAACACCCGGTTTATGTGAGAAGCTTGAGTCTCGATATATTGGCCCCTACAAAGTCATAGAGAAGACCTCGCCGGTGAACTATCGCGTTACACCTGTTGAATCCCCAACCGACCGACGCTGCCGCGGAACAGAGATCGTGCACGTTTCTCGCCTGAAGCCCTTTCATCTCCGTTCCACTGTCTAATGTGCGGCCAGGCTGGCCACTTCCGTCCACGGGGGAAATTAGTGTAAGCATTCATGCGGACTTCATCTTCATCTGTACAAAGTCATCATCAATCATCGGCTCGTGTTCGTTTTTGCATCGGCGCCATTTTTCCTTCTTGGAATAAAGAGTCATCTCGACGTGGTATTTCAATATATATATATATATATATATATATATATATATATATATATATATATATATATATATATATATATATATATATATATATATATATGTACATATATATATATAAAGTTAACTAATCGTTCGTGTCATGGCCCCAGTAATATGAGTTATACGTCATAATCCTAAGTACCCCTAAATTCCTAAGTAGGCCTTTCAAGTATCCCGAACGAAGAGGAACGAAGATGAACGTTCATTTATTTTGCAAAATAAATCGTCATCCCTCAATTAATGTGACACGCTGCATGAATGCAACTCTATACATACAAAAATGGCATATAGTATAAATCGAGACCGTAAAGAATGGCCTACACAAAGCTTCAACAACCGTTGTCTGAACGACGGAGGTGGGTTAGGAGCTCACGCATCGTTGCCTAAAAGCAAAAAGAGAAGGACTGCATAGAAGAGACATAGATCATCTTATTCAGATGCAGATGTTCGGCGTCATAAATATTTGCCTAAATGCTCCACAATTGCTAGGTACGGAGAGAATTTATGCCGTAGCGCACACTGGAACCAATAAAAAGATGTCTAGAAAAGACATGGCCAAAAAACTGCGACTAAGAGATTTGTGTTCTAGTGTAAAAACTAATGCAGTTGCTAACAATAGTCAATTACGAACCAGTTTTGTGCAGTAAGATCAGTTAACTAGTATCATCTGTATCTAAACTTTCAACGGGTGTGCTAACAATTTTTATGATGCCTACTACAACAGCGTCTTTAGCCCGCTGAATTTGCCGTCTCAAACGTAGACGACTTCTGGAATCCGAGCAACGAAGTATGACGTTAGTCAGCATAAATTGTCTTCACAACTTTATTAAATGCAAACAAAAAACAGCAGTAGATGAAACAATTTCCGCCAACTTCTGGGCAAAACTTAATCGCAAAAAGCAACAGTAAAAACTAGACATTGATGCTGGAAACAATTACTTTTTCTAACAATATCGGAAGCGTTTCGACTTATTCCAATCTTGGTGGCACAACAGCGCGATCTTTAGTATCAAGTGGACATCCACTGTCTAGCCGTGGAGGCCAAGGCCAGCACCACCGACGCCTCCGGCTCCGCCATAGCCGGCTTGTCCGAAACCAGCCTGGTGGCCTCCGGCACCTCCCTTGAATCCAGACGATCCCTGCTTGTTGCCCGCGCCGAAGGTCTTGCCGTCGCTAGAAGAGAAACCGGAGCTGTGGCTGTAGCCCTGGTTGTTGTTGTACGAGTTGACCTTGCTGCCAGCGGCGCCACCGGCGAATCCAGCGGCTCCCTGGTTGTGTCCGGCGGCACCACCCTGGTACCCGCCCTGCTGGCCCCCGGCGGTGGCGCCGTAGCCCGACTGGAATCCGTGGCCGAGGCCGACACCGTGGCCCAAACCACCGCCCACGAGACCAGGACCCACGAGACCATGGCCGGCCAGACCGGCGCCGCCAAGACCGGCGCCTGCTAGACCAGCACCGCCAAGACCGGCGCCTGCTAGACCGGCGCCGCCAAGACCGGCGCCTGCTAGACCAGCACCGCCAAGACCGGCACCTGCTAGACCAGCACCGCCAAGACCGGTGCCGACGTAACCAGTGCCGAGACCGGTGCCGAGGCCGCCACCGTAACCGACTCCACCGAGGCCGCCAAGCACTCCGCCGCGTGCTTCAACGTCTTTCTTGTCATCTGTCTTGGCCGCCTCTTCGGCGAATGCGACGCAGGCCATCAGAGCAATGAGGGAGGTGACGAAATACTGCGTGTGGAAGAGAAGAATTGGTCCTCTTATCATCATATCCTCTGAGCGAACCTCGAGAATCGTTTCATTGGTTGTAGACAGTTGTGAAGCAAAAACACAGAATTTCCTCAATTGTTTCGTTTCTACACTGGTCAAGGGAAACGTTCCGACTAGGCGATTTGGCGCGCGCCCTATGTATATTACGCACAGCTTTACACGATGCAGAAGGTGCATATGAAATGTTTCGTAGGACTGCCTACTTCTTTTTTTTATGGTAAACGGAATAAAAAAAATATTGGGAAGGCAGAAAAAGATTTAAAAAGACATGAGCAATGCCTTCAGAGTTTTCTAATGTGTAACCTCATTGTAAGTTGCGTAGTGCTTTCTTATTGTATCGTTGCACACGCGCTTAGCCTTCAACAATGTCTTCCCACTAAACCTTCAACAAATATTACAAAATGTACGCTCACGGAATTCATGACGACCATTCAATCCTTTGTTTAGCACTTCGCGCTGCCGGTTGTCAGCTGACGCTCCACACGTGAAGCATGTATGTCTCTTTTTATCTTTCATTTTCTTATCACAAGTGCACAGGTAGGCAAATGCTTGCAGCTGCAGCCTAACTAATGAAATAGTTGTGTTGCAGCTGTAAGCGCGCAGTTATTTCGGCGACTTAACAAAATATTGCTCTCGTTTACGGCGTAAGTTATGATACATGAAACAACGACTCACCTTCATGTTGACTATTTGGATGGACTTGGGTGGTGCTGTACGAGGGTATGAAGGTGCTCGAAGTACCTGGTGTGTGTTTCCACTGCATCCTCGGCATCCTTATATACACAGTGCCAGGTGGTCAAATTGCAACAAGCGGCGGCAAAAAGCATGCTTGCGCGCTTCTGACGGGAAGGGAACGCGGAGCAAGCCGAAGTCGTTCCCACCACTTTTTTTCCCCTCTCCGATTGAGTTCGAGATTTCCATTCCAAGAAGCGCCCTCTTTCACATAGTTTAACGTCCTTCCGTCGAATTATTTTTGTTTGGGATCCCGAGAGCCCATGACGTCTGTTCACCTTGAGATATATTCCCCGCATTTCGGTTGTTTCTTGTTATGACATCGCTGCGCTTCGATTCTTCTGATCTGACCTCGACAGCACCTCTGTATCGGTATCAGTGCAACACTTCAACGTTCGTTGGCAGATAAAGCACTGAATTGAATAATGAGTGTGAGCACGCAGCGAATTAATATATACGATCCCAGCATTGCACGTAGGTAGCATTAAGCGGAGGTCTTGCACACGTAATTTCGACCGCACACTAATTGCCTGGATTTGCGGCAGTTTCCAAATTAAGTATATCTGAAGAAAATGGGAATCAACTACATTCCTGTTAGCCCATGTCTGTAGATTTTTTCGGTATACGCTGGGACCATGATTGCGTTTATGACGTAAATGTCCACAATGCACAAGAGCTTCCAGGAACTGCTGGTAGCAGACGCAAGCACATATCTGCAGTGTGCTGCATCAATAGGAAGTGATAGATTGCAATCGTAAATCGCTATACCTGAGCGACAATTGCATAGTTCTTTGTTGTTGTTTTTTTTAAGAAGCACATATAAATGGAGTAGCCCAGATAATTGCGACGTCAATTTCTCCCCAGCAACCTCTTTTCTAATACAGCAGGTGTTCGCGAGTTTTTAAACTAGAACTGTCCTTAAGAGCAAATTACAGCGAATCGGGGTGCTCATATTCTGAGCGAAGACGGCGAACGAATAGCAAACAGCACTTACGAAAGAAAAGCTTTTTGAATTTCGTCTAGAATGCTTATCTACTGCATATATATATATATATATATATATATATATATATATATATATATATATATATATATATATATATATATATATATATGCATTAGTTCTGTTTCTGTCACTTCGGCAGACCACTTTCAAGCCATTTTATGCATGAATACTTTTTATACTGCCATTTTGATTCGTCAGATTGAGCCACATTTGCCATGAATTCTTGAAGAATTACTTTAAGCAAAAAAATATAAAAAACTCCCATTGTTCTCATGTTTGTGATGCTCAGTTGGAAGAAATAAGGTTGATAGCTCCCCATAGCCTTGGAGCGGTGCACTACACATTTCATTTAGATATTATGTTGAGTGCGCAATGAATAAATGTTGCTTAGTGACTCAACCTTTCATTGCATAGTTCCCGGAGAAACGTGGTTATCCGGGAGTTTTCCTCACTATGCAAAAACACCTCAAATTCAAATAAAACATGGACCGATATTCTATGTCTCATGGTTTCCGCAAAAAGTCCTGAGCAAGAAAAATCAAAGTTTGTGCTATACCACAGTCTCTGCACCCTATTCTCTGATAATGCTTTAGAAATTCCAGGCCCGTACTCACACGCACGCACGCACGCGCACAACGCACGCACACACGCACACACGCACACACACGCGCGCACGCACACACACACACACACACACACACACACACACACGCACACACACACACACGCACGCACGCACACGCACACGCACACACACAACTTATGCTAGAATTGTCCGTAAGTGTTAATTCCTCGCAGTCCTGATGTTGGACAGGTTATTAGCGAAGGCGACAGGCCAATTCCAAAGAACACTTACGAAAGAAAAGCTGTGTTAATAAAACCGCCGGAACCTATGCTTCTGGTTGCTCCTTTTGTTCTTTCAACATTTCTTTAGATATTTTAAAAACATTACCCCTTAAGAAGTTCGAAATGTTCATGTGAACCTCTGTTGATTTATTCTATATTGGCAGAAAAAAAAATGTGTGGCGCTTCTTGTTGACACAGCAGCAAAAAATGCGGTGGAACCTATTTCACGATGAATGTGGACGTTAGTGCACTTAAAATTGAAGCACTGCATAGACACACCGTGTTGCAACCACCGGAAAGTGTCACATATGAGGCGTGTGCGCAGATGCTTCCCTCCGGAGAACGTTGCGCCCTATAGCGCTGCCTCAACGAAGTCCGCGCTTAGAGGGTGTGTGAATATATAGCGATACAAGAATGTCTGAATATACATGATCCGGGTTCGAGTCCGCCCAGCACTGGGGAAATCAAAATAATGTCATTTTGTCATTGAAGAGGCGGCACATACCCAGGGACTCGATTTTGCGTCAAAGAGGTTAGTTGAAGAGCTTCA